>NW_015091362.1:36944-38323 GCF_001431845.1 Calidris pugnax | reverse complement strand
CCACCTCAAGCATGCTCTTGAGGGGGATCCTCAAGCTCCCAGTCCTCCCAGCATGCTCCCTCAAGTATTCTCACACTGAAAATCCTTCTGAGATGTTTCCCTGAGCATCCTTCCCCCGGCACCCCCCCTCAAAAGGTGGCGCTGTCCTCGGGGACAGGGGGATGTCACCCATCTGGCCTTGAACTGGACCAGTTCCTGGAAGCACAGTGGCCATGGCTCTGCAGTGCAGAGGAGGTGAAAGTGGAGTCCCCATGCTGGTGGAAGAGTCCCTCACCTCCTGGATCTCCTCATCCCGCAGGATGCTGCTTGGTGTGCTCAGCACCAGCCTGCATGGTTCCTCCACGGCCAGGGCTGGGGCTCCCTCCCAGCCTGGCTCTCCACAGTCCACAGGCAGCTCCTCGTCCTCCTTGGGCTGGCGGCAGGTGGAAGTGAGCATCCTCAAACCTACCCTGTCCAGGGCCTGGGCCAAGGGGCCCAAAGGCCACAAGGATGGGCAGTGGACGGAGTCTCTGGCCCAGACTGAGAGCCCAACCATGCCATGCTGTGCAATGCCGTGCCCTGGTACCCTGTCAGGCCATGGCACCACTGTGTGCCACAAGTGTGTCAACCGGCCACACCACAAGTGTGTCAACCGGCCACACTCTCAGAATGGCTGTGGGTGCAGCCCCTGCACCAAGGCATGTGGGCAGTAGTTCCCTGCTGCTGTGGGAGACAGGCAGAAAACACCCTGAGGGGACAAGAGGGATGAGCCAGGGCAGCTCCAGGTGGCAGGAGATCTTCAGCATGATTGAATCTTCAGGGAGTAGCAGGGCTACAGGGTCAGGTCCTGAGCATGCCCATCACCCTCTGCACCTCCCCAGCCCCTCACCCCAGGGCAGCCCCTGGCCAGCTAGCCATGTGTCCAGCCTGGTTGGTGCCTCCCAGTGCTACCCTGGGCCTTGCTGCCAGTGCCCATGCTGCCATGTGGGACCCCACCACGCCACGCTGGACCTACCAGGAGGTGGTATTGGGCACGGAACCCCCTCATTTGCGTCTGTGTGGGTGCTGCTGGGAGCCACGCTGCCAGGAAGCCCTCAACACCACCTCGGGGTTAATGTTTACCTGTGCTGGCCCCTCCCTGGCCAGGCGTGACATGGGTGAGTGGGGACACGGGCAGCCTGCCCTGGCTTGTGTGTGTGTGGGTTGTCCAGGACACATCCCCTTGCAGAACAAAATCCAGCGTGGGACTGGGATGGGTGCCCTTCCCTTGCCCTGCCCTTCCCTGTTCCTGCCTCTGCCCTTTTCTCTGTCCCTGCCTGTGCACCGCCACAACACTGCCCTGGGGTTAACGTTCACCCGTGCCGGCCCCTCCCACCGCCCATGCCTGACACGGGTGGGTA
>NW_015091362.1:14023-36934 GCF_001431845.1 Calidris pugnax | reverse complement strand
GTTTGGGGGGGGGGGGGGGTGTCCAGAACACGTTCCCCCTGCGGAGCCAAATCCTGCACGGGACCGAGATGGGTGGACAGGTGTCCCCTCCAGCGAGGCGCCTCCTGGTGGTGAAGCCTCCTGCTTCACACCCTGCATGTTCCCTGTCCTCAATCCCTGTGTTGCCTGCACTGTCCCTGTCCCTGTCCCTGCCCCTGTCCCTGTCCGTGACCCGCCCCTCACTCTTCCTCTGCATCCAGTGCTCACTCTGTTGCCTCTTCTCAGGACCCCTCTTGAGTCCAGCTTTTGGACTTGCTCCCCTGGGAGACCCGGGTGGCCCTGGGCACAGTCACAGGAACAAATTCAGCTGCTGGAGCCAGAGGACTGAGCTGCTGCCTGTGGCCCCTTGGTTCAGTCCTGTTGTCAGTGTCGTCTCCCTCCTGATGGGTGAATTATATTCTACTTTGGGGGAAGAGGGCAGGCTGTGAAACGGCCAGCCCCGGACAGCCTCAGCTGTTCATCCTCTTATTTTGTCACATTGCTGTCGAGTTGAACCGTGCACAGCTGGCACTTCCTAAAACTGGAGTGGGTTTTAGTGCCCCAGAGACATCCTGGTTTGCATTTCAGTACGCCCCAGGGCCACTTGTTTTCCCTCCTGACGCCTATGTTTGTCCCCTCATGACCCTCCATGTGCCTCTTGGTGCATCCCAGAGCCCCCACTCATCCCCTACTCCCGCTTCCAAACACAGAGCACACAAGAGGTGTTTAAAACTTGCAGAGTTTATTATGCTCCTTGCCATGCCGGAGCCGGCGCCGAGAGCAGCCCTGCTCCCTCTGCCCCTCCCCCCCCCGCAGCAGCTGAGCTGGGTACCCATTAACACCCTCCCACCAAAGCGCTAATAGCAGTGCAGTAAGGCAAAAGTTTTAATTGCCCAGAAAGAAAGAAAAGCTGTTTACACAACTGCCTGGGCATATCAGTCCCTCGTTGCTTTGTACCAAGTTTGGTTTTAACGTTGTGACATTCCCAGCCCTTCGGGTTTCTTTGAGCTTTGTGGGGAAGCTGCTGCTGCCGGCCCAACACCAGTGCGAATGCCCACTGCAGTCACCACTTCTCTGCCACCACGCAGGCAGCAGAGCAAGAGGCCAGCCTGGTGGGTTCACCCCTGTGGGTCACATTCATGGGGTCAGCAGCAGCTATGAAGTGAGCAGGTCTGAGCACAGAGGGAGAGGACCATAGGGGAATCAAGGGGCAATGCTTTAACCGAGTCCTCCACACACAGCCACAAGATACCACCACTGTACTTGCAGTGGTACACGGGGAAGTGCATATCCTATAGTGTATCCCAGTGTGGAACACCTGCAGCCCAACAGCTCCACAACAGCAGTGGCTAAAGCTCCATCTGGAGTCTTAAAAGGGGAGATTTTTACCCCTTCTGGTCCCTAGCCCAGGCAGGAGCTTGTTCCTTCCACGTCCAGGATACTGCTTCAAGCAATCCCAACATTACAGTGTGACCCTGTTCTGCCAAGCTCTGTCACACTACAGAAACAAGGAGCGGCAGGAATCTATCTCCACAGTAGTGGTCCTTTTTCTGAGACCCTGTGATGCCACTGTGCAGCTCCTGACACAGAAGTGTTCGTGTTGCTTCAATGGGATACAGCAGTTCCTGCTCCTGCTTTCACTCCAAATCCAGTTCTTACTAGTGTTTGAACTCCAAATGTGGGAGTAGCTTCAGCTGTCCTCCTTCCATCCTTGGACACCATTTCTTTCATAGCATCTGTGATTTTTCCAGATCCCACACCAGTAGGAGAATGAAGAAATGGCATCTACAGCCAGGGCTTAAGCATCAGGTCCTCAGACCTGATTGCCTTGGGCCAAGCAGGAGCATTACTGGTCAAAGCAGTGAAGGGGGAACCTCCAGGAGAAGCAAACATCTCCAAGAAGCAGTGATAGTAAAGTAATCAGTTTATGGTCTGAGCTCTTTCTGAGCTGGAGATTCAGCTCAGACACTTTCTCCAGTTCCTGCTGGACTGCCCAGACTTGATGGCGGAGGTCGCAGTGAGAAGCACAGCTGAGTGAAGAAGTGAGATGCTCCAATGGAGGCACTGCAGCACCTACTGGTAGCTCTTAGAGTCTCTGCACTGAGCCCACAGCTTCAGAAGAACCTCAGCCCTTTTTTTCAGTAGGTATTTCCAAAGTCAAGATTTCATTCAGGGAACCATTCCCACCCACCCCACATATCCCAAGCTTTGCATGTTCCTCAGAGTGGTCCATGTCCCAGGGAATGGTGGGCACAATCCTTATTTCAAAACAAGCATAGCCTCTGTTCCATCTTGCCTTGTCAAATGGAGTCCATGAGTGAGGTAGTATTCCCGCCGGAGGAAGGCATAGAAATAATCCGAGATGAGCAAGATCTGCAGAAGTGAGATGTTCAGACACATCAATGATGCTTCAGAACAAGGAATAACAGGGACATGTGTTTGACAGACCCTGAATGGGTCTGGAGGGTAAGTCTTATAAGGAAAGACTGAGGGAGTCAGGATTTTTTAGCCTAGGAAAAAGGAGGCTGAGGGGAGACCTTCTCGCTCTCTACAACTACCTGAAAGGAGGGTGTAGAGAAGCAGGGATTGGCCTCTTCTCCCAAGGAACAGGCGATAGGACAAGAGGAAATGGCCTCAAGTTGCACCAGGGGAGGTTCAGATTGGATACTAGGAAAAATTTTTACACGGAAAGGGTTATTAAGCATTGGAATGGGCTGCCCAGGGAAATGGTTGAGGCACCATCCCTGGAGGTTTTCAAAAGACATAGTGCTTAGAGACATAGTTTAGTAATGTGGGGTGGGTTTTTTGTATGGTTTTCTTTGGTTTCTTTAATCAGAATTAGGTTGATGGTTTGACTAGATCATCTTAAAGTTCTCTTCCAACCTAGACAATTCTATGATTCTATGATTGTATGCAGGGGTTTAAGAAGTTCATCACGCTTTGTAAGAAGAGACACTGTGATCACTCCTTGTCCATTGCTTGGCAGCATTAAGACTTAAACTATTTAAGCCTAAACTATTTAAAGGGAGACTTAAACAAATCTATCTGTTGCACTGCAAGTGTGTTCTCACAGACATCTCTGCTAAGGAGACCATAAACCAGCTCCATAAACCAGCCAAAAGGTATGACAATGACAGGTCCACCAGGGTCACAGCTTTATAGACCATCTCAGCCTCACCTACAGGACTCCCTCCATCCAAGCACCATCATGCATCTCAACCCAAATGGTGAAAGTCTCCTGCTGCTGACTGCCACTAAACCCTTTTCAACTGTGATTGTTTTTTAACTGCTGTTTCACTCACGCACGGTAAGAAGCCAGCAGGCAGCAGCAGCAATACCCCAGCTCCCAAGGACAGCCTTAGCAAACAAAAGCTTTAGCAGTTTAAGAAAATAATACTTACCAGGTTAAGGGGTGAAGAGAAGAGCTGGAACACCAAGGCTGCGGCTTTACAGCACAATGTCCAGGAGCAACACCAGATAAAAACACTTATTCACCCCCATCACTTCTGCATCTCCTTCCTGCCCCTGTGCTGTTGTGCCCCATCTCCATTCACGTGTGCCATACTCAGATGCTTTTTCTCTGCTATCAAGCAACAGGCCATGCAACTTGCAGTACAGCCTAGTTGGACTGTTACACTATACCTCAAATACTACAAGAAATCTTTCCCATTAGTGTGCCAGCAGGTGAGGACTAAGCAGATTCCAGCTGGAGCAAGGAGAGGCAGGAAGATGCACACAGGACAATGCAGGATGCAAAAAGCCAGACACATCCTGCAGAATTCACTGCTGCTGACAGGACACCCGATGCAGAGACCTACTTGAAGCGCAGCCTTGTTTACCTCGCTCTACTAACCTGCCCTATGTTGAAAGTCAACGTGATGGCATAGTAAAAATTGGAGTTGGCACTTCCTGCATAAATCCATAGATGCCACAGAACGGGGAACAGGAGGGAGCAGACAATGAGCACACATGACAGGATGAACGTGTTCCGGAGGACTGCAAAAGAAAACCAAGCTGTTAAAATGATGCACTACTGAGCAGCCATGCTCAATCAACCAGCAATGGTATTTAGGGTATGTGCAGTGGGGGAGAGGCACTTGCCAACACATACTTCTCTCCAACAATCTTTCACAGTTTGCTTTAATAATTTCCTGGGTAGTTTTTATAAGAAATCCACTATACTTCCCTTTAAAATAACTACTTTTGCCTTTGCTTGAATGTGAAATCTTCATTTGTAGCTCCTTCTAGATCCCGCTTCCAAACACTCCTCCTCAGAGGACTTGACTCTTCAGTGTTTACACTATAGTAACTAGCAGTTTTGAGAAGAGCCTTTCCACCATGATTCAGAGGGTAGAGCACACCATTCCATAACCCTCCCTGCCCTGTTTTATCACAGCTGCTTTGGCCTTGGCTTTAGGCTGCTTTAGTCTGAAACTAACAGAGCAGATGGTCTCCAAGTCTCTTGACTTCTGATTGTGTCTCCTGACATCAGTCAGGCTGGCTGTCCAGAAGCCCACTTGGCCTGGGTTAGAGAAGGTGGCAGTAACAGGCCCAAACAACCTCACAGGGCTGGTCAAAGCAGTTGGCTCAAGAAAGAAACATCAGAAAAAACACAGTGCTTCCAAATCTCCCAGTGTCTTGCAGGTTCTAGAGACTGAGTTTGAAAACCATCAGGAAGCTCTCCGGTGATTTAAAGAGCTAAAGAGTTTTTTTATGAAGCTTTTAAGAAAAGCTGGACAATTGCTTGGAGTTACTCAATTACTTTCACTCTAAGCAAACAAGCAGACGCAAATCAAAGAACATCTGCAACGTTCAGGATTTTAAGGCTGGGGGACTCACCAATTGCAGTATTCAAATCACACAGCCTTAAATGGCAGAGAAGCATTTAAAGGACAGATGTACTTTAAATAAGCCACATCCCTTGTGCAGGACTGTAAAAAGGTTCTTACAAAAATGTTAATATTAAGAACAACTTGGAGAGAGGAGGGAGATAAGGCACAAGTGAAAATTCTCTCCTCCCCTAATTTCAACCCTAATCCTAAAGATATGTTAGAAACTATCACCAGAAAAATCAAGCCTCCTTTCAATCAAGCCTTGAAGGAGGCCACAAGAGCCTGTGAAGATGGGCCTGGTTTGGTTTAGTGGTGACAATTGCTGGACCGGCCTTTTCCCATTCCAGATAAAGAACAATCAAACACAAAGAACTTACATCTGTAAAGGTGGCTCCAGACTGGCAGGAAGGCCATGTACAGTGCAATATCTCCCACAGTGGGATAGGACTTGAAGATAGAAATGATTGCAATCTGGACAAACATGAAGAACACAGGGTGTTCCCTAGAAGGGATAAGACACAAAGGGTAAGAGGATGCAGTAGGGTCTCTGGAAATTGGAAACAAACACTAGCAAGGGCACAAACGTACTGTGGGATAGGCTCAAATTGACTCTCGTACCCCTGGTCTCTTCAAACAAGCCCCTGAGAGCTGGGTGAGGCAGACTGAGCTGTTCTGCCCTCACACAGAAACTTAGTGCCTCAACTCAACATACATTTATACAGTTAGTTGGCCATCTGGCCAGCTCTCTCTTATTAACCAGAAAGCAATGAGCACCTCCTCTCTGAAGGTTAGTTGGAGAAGCCTATCATTATCCCCCTGGTACGTCATGATGTCTGTATCTATTCCAAGTCAACAGGGTATGCCCACTGAGGATCCAGGTGGATGTTTTTATCGGAAAAAGGGCAATGTTGACAGCGCAGTCCACTAGAAATGTCCCCAAGCTTTAACCTTTTTTTCTGACAATAAAGACCTTGAAGTTCCAGCCAAGAGTTCTTGCTTTCTGACTACATTGGCTTACGCTGGCAGGGAGCAGGCACCTCTATGGCCTAAATTTCTGCTCTTTCTTTTGATGTCTGTAACATATCCATTGCACTGCAGAGCCCAACTCCCCCTTTTAGAGGAATAGACTGAAACTTCAGGAAATGAGGAGGACATGTCCTGTTAAGAAAACCTGTATTTTTCAGGTTTGTAGATCCAGACATCTGATGCCAGCGTTATAAGCTTCCACTGGACAACTGAGAGTAAAAAAGCCAGAGGAGAAACATACTTACTTTAGCTTTATTGCCAAGGGAATGGTGTAGAAGAACACATTGATTTGAAACACACATACAAAGAAAAGACTGAAGTGTTCAAACATCTCTGCAAAGAAGTACCAGAAAAGGCCAATGTTGGGTGTCAGATCTGGAACGGATAGGCTGAAATTTGAAAAGAAAAGTCGAGGTAACATTTTTAAGTTGTTGTTTTTCATTACCTTGCTTCTGTTACGTTTAACAATCATTGTGTACTACTGGATGGAGGATCTGTATTTTAAATCAGTGGAAGAGAAACAAAAGAGGTGCAAACCTGAAGAGAAAAGGGACTAATCCTTCCTTCTGCCCCGGCAGGATTTAAACCATTACCAAGGAGACAGTTCTCCAGAGATGAAAATTTCACAGCCATGGTAGCTCAACAATCAAATCCACTTCCAATAAACTTAGTAGGAAAAATTTACTGTCTTCTCTATTTTTTGCTGTTGCTTAATTAATAGAGGTTGGGTAATGCCTGCTCTCCTCCACACACTCTTCTTTTCTTGCATTGCCAGTAAAATCACAGATCATACACTCCTTAGGAGAGGGAGTGGGGCACCTGCACGTGATCCACAAGAAACAACATAGGGGGAGCTAGACAAAAAAACTAGAAAGAATTCTTATACTTACATAAACCCATAAACAGATGGGATAAAATCCCAGGAGTTGAGGAGGAAGAAGGAGAGGCAGACGATCACCACCAGGCTGCATAGGTATAGGGCTGCATACTGCATGGTGTAGAGCCAGAAGCTTTTACTTTTCAGTTTTATTGGTATGAACTGACGCTGAAAATGAAAGACAAGCAGGCAGATATGCCTCATCAGATGGAAAGTCACAAGACAGCCTAAGTGTTCAGAACATGAGTTTAAATGAAAGCATCAAACATGGCACTATGGCACTGGAAGGAGCAGCTCTCAAGCACAATTTGCTTGATATCCCTCACTCTGGCCAATTAAGTCACACACATTGCACATATTTCCAGAACTGTGCTTGAAAATACAGTAGCTAAGCTAACAATTTCTGCTTGCAGCGAGTCAAGTCTCATGCACTCAAGATAAGATTTACACACACCTCCTCACAGCTACTTGCATCTTAGAATATTACTTATTGCATCTTGCAATACTGTACTGCTACCTGCCTTCTACTGCATGAATCCACATCAAGTGGGTGACCCAGAGTCCTGCTCCACGACCCACTACCCTGTGGTGCCAGGTCTCCACCACATGAATTGGCACTCTTGCTCTCCTGAGGGAAAGAGGACATCCAGTGGGTTCCTAAGCACAAAGGAACCCCTCTAAAAGGTCACCTCCTCGGACAAAGACAACTGCTGCAGTCCTGCCACGGCCACACAGAAACATAGAATCATAGAATGGTCTAGGTTGGAAGGGACCTTTAAGATCATCAACCTAATTCTGATTAAAAAAAACCCCAAAAACAAACCACCCCCCAAAAAAACCCCAAAACACACAAGAACCCATCACTAAACCATGTTCCTGAGCACTATGTCAACCCATCTTTTAAATACGTCCAGGGATGGTCCCTCAACCACTTCCCTGGGCAGCCCGTTCCACGGTTTAATAACACTTTCCATGTAAAAAATGTTTCTAATATCCAATCTGAACCTCCCCTAGTGCAACTTGAGGCCATTTCCTCTTGTCCCATCACCTGTTCCTTGGGAGAAGAGACCAACCCCAACCCTGGCTACAGGGGCTACTCCTTTCAGGGAGTTGGAGAGAGCGAGAAGGTCTCCCCTCAGCCTCCTCTTCTTCAGACTAAACAACTCCAGCTCCCTCAGCCGCCACTCACAAGACTTGTGCTCCAGACCCCTCACCAGCTCCGTTGCCCTTCTCTGGACATGCTCCAGCACCTCAATATATTTTTTGTGGTGAGCAGCTCAAAACTGGACACAGCACTCGAGGTGAGGCCTCCCCAGTGCCCAGTACAGGGGGACAATCACCTCCCGAGTCCTACTCCCCATGCTGTTCCTGATACAGGCCAGGATGCCGTTGGCCACCTTGGCCACCTGGGCACACTGCTGGCTCATATCCAGCTGACTGTTGACCAACACCCCCAGGTCCTTTTCTGCCAGGCAGCTCCAGCCACTCTGCCCCCAGCCTGTAGCGCTGCAGGGGGTTGGTGTGACCCAAGTGCAGGACCTGGCACTTGGCCCTGTTGAACCTCATCCCCATTGGCCTCAGCCCATTGATCCAGCCTGTCCAGACCCCCTGCAAAGCCTTTCTGCCCTCCAGCGCATCAACACTCCCACCCTTGGTGTCACTTACAAACTTACCAAGAGTGCACTCGATCCCCTCCTCCAGGTCATTGATGAACAGGTTAAAGAGAACTCGCCCCAATACTGAGCCCTAGGGGACACCACTTGTGACTGGCCACCAACTGGATTTAACTCCTTCACCACCACTCTCTGAGCCCAGCCCTCCAGCCAGTTTTTAACCCAAAGAGTACTCCAATCCAAGCCATGGGCAGCCAGTTTCTCCAGGAGGATACTGTGGGAGACTGTATCAAAGGCCTTGCTGAAGTCCAGGTAAATGTCGTGATAGGTCAGCCACAAGCCCTTGTCACATAACATGACATACAGGTATCTTACTCCAAGAGGTCCCCTGACTGCATTTCTAAAGACACAGGGACAAACACCTTTGGGAATTGCTCAGTTTTGCAGCTCCAAGTCAGTGATGCAGCTTTTCCATTTGGTATACTAGGGTTTACACCAGCAGATGTACAGGGTGGCAGCTCTAACTGCTTTGGGCTCTGTGTAAAGCATCCTCTGTTTTCTCAGCCACGATGTGTTTAACACCACTTGCTGGAATAATGTAAGCAAGTTTACCAAGGATTTTTGGCAGGTCACATAGAAAGTGCTGCAGAAAAGCTACTTAATTCTGTATAAAGAATGCAGGAAAGTTCATTTACAAATCTGGACAAAAGAACACATATTAACATGATCCCACTTAAAAGTTGCAGATTAGGCATTCACATATCAAAGCACTTCTTGATGCTTGTGAATAAAATGCTCGCACTTTACTGCCACTTTATACTTTGACTGAAGTTAAAAGCAAACAAATGAAACCAAAATATAAAATATATAAAGTAAATGCTCCTAAAAATTATCGAACTGAAAAAACAATACTGACTGTAGAAGTTCTTGTCTTGCAAAGCGTAATAATAGTAACATTTCTTAAAAAAAAGCAAGAAACATTCGCATCAGATAGTCAGGGAAAGAAAATGGACTAGAACAGACTTTCAAAGCTCAGAGATTTGAGAATAGGCTGTAATGAACCTGTAGTTAAGATCAACTATAAAAATTATGAGGGAGGGAGGACAGAAGCAACCAAGACAGACTGGCAAAACACTCAACAGCAGGACTTTCAGAATGGCAGAAATAATGAAAATGGTCACCAAGTGGTCTGTGAATTGGGATAAAAGTCCTCTCCTAGCAGTCACAGCCTCACCTTACTCCCATATCAGAGTAAAACTAGCAAGTGATCAGTTCTCACTAAGCGCATGATATTTTGGGCTCTTGGTTGAGGCATTGTTTACAGTATCAGCACAAGAGCTGAGAGAGATCAGCTGGAATCATGCAGGCAAACCAGTGATGAATCCATTCACTAGCAAAGAGCTGCCTTAGCTTTGAGCCCCAGCCCTGCCTGCAGATGCGCCACTAGCCTGCTGCTGGGCTCGTTTTGTCTGGAGGGGTGTCTGTCTGTCGAGGCACTATGCATCCCTGAATGTTCAAGGTCAGCCCCGCTGGAATTCAGGGGTCCTGTTAAGGGGGAGGGAGAAAGGACAAAGGCAACTGGCTGCTTTCACAAGCACATGCCATTAAGTTACAAACCACTGTTTCTAAGTTTGAGTGATTCAAACATACAGTTCCTCATTCTTCCTCTCCAGGCCTAAAATCCTTATTGCTATTCACACAGCACAAAGAATAGCACTTATTTCCAGCAAGCTAAACACCTGCCAGTTCTTTAGATGACTTTCTGCTTCCTTCTCTCTATGCACAGGCATCACCACTAAAGCTTCAAATTTCCAATGTCTTGAAAAGAGTCACTTTTTCTGAAACTCAGGACGTGCCCTCTCAATAACTAAGGACTGCACAGCTACATGAAGAGGACAGATACCAACAGTTAGAAATCATCTACCTGTAAAAGGTAAAGGAGTGCTGGAGCAAACAATGTAAGAGGGTAGAGTGACTGGTATGTTGCCAAGGCCAGGAACACAGCACTGAGGAAGGCACTACCTGCAAAATATAAAAAAAAAAAGTTTATTACTAAGGAATATTTAATATAAACAGCCTTACAGGTGAAAGTCCAAACGGGAAGAAATGCATAACCCTCTGCAGGGGCTTTATACCACTTATCAGAACACCACATAAAGGCAGCTTTAGCAGAATGTATCCTGGAGTGTGTCCTTTTCTTAACTACATTTTAAATGGAGAATGACTCATACCAAGGTGATTCTCTGACAAGTCCCTAATTGGTTTATATCTCCTGTAATTCACATACAGCAAGAGATTCATGCAATTCAGTCTATATATAGACCACACTGGCTGCTGTTTATTCATGGAAATGCATTCACTTAAGTTATATCCGCATGAAACAGCTGTTTACTCATACTGGGCATGCTGGATAACCTTGTCACCAGAATGTGTCAGGGTCCTCAGCAAAGTTCTGTGAAAGACAGCAAGCGAAAGGCTGCAGCTGAAGGAATGCAGTGGCATTAGCCCTACTATACAGATACCACATCTGAGGCATAGAAAGCATAGCTTTTCTAAGTTATCTTAAAAATATGAAAGCCTTTATTGAGGAAGCTTTATTTGAGGCATCTCAGGCTGAGCTAAGTGCTGAATACTCACATTGCCCAACTCCCAACACCAGAAATCAAGTCCAAAATGTCCCAGGTTAAACAATAAAAAGACAAGCACCCAGTGCAGTGGTCTGGTTTTAGCCTTCAGTCATATTTCACTTCATGGAAGTCATCTGTAAAAATATAGCTTTGATACCAAGAATCCTGACTCAGTGCACTGGACTAATGATCAGCCTACTGGCATCAAATGCTCGGTAAGCGTCTCTCTGCTGAGAATTAGCTGGTAATGAGCCTTCTCCACTCTTCAACTACAGTCTCCTAGACAGAAACCTCCCTATCCTGTACTTTACTGAGTGTTCAATTCTGAACAGTTCTAAAGAATTTATACCCAGGAATCACAGCCACAATCTGATATCCTCTCTTTGCCCACTTTAAAACCTAGCAGCTGCCACACTCCCAACTCAGAGAGCAAACACAGAGGACAGCCACTAGAGTTTTATTTAGGACTGAACTTATGGTATCAGTGAACAGTTAAAAATCAGTTTAACTAAATGAATCCCACTCATTTGCTTTTGCAAGTGCTTCTAAATCAAAACTCCTCCTGACTTAGTTACTAATTGGAGGAAAACTTTCTTTTGGAAACACCAGTATAACCAACCTATATCAGCTTTCTTCACAATCTCTGGGTCTGGGCACTGCTGGAGACAAGAGATCAGACTGACCTTTCTTCTGATCTAACACAGAACTCCTAAAACTTAGGTGACTGGTACAAATCGCACATGGTAAAAGGCTTTAGCACTGGGCAGTTATGAAAGAAACAGAAAACTGGCATTATGCATAAAACAAATTAAGCAGCTATTCTGTCATCACCTATTTAACTGTGCCAGAATGGGTCTTTAGGTACTGTTTCTGCTTTCTCAAAACTCAATCACCCAATTTCAAACCAAGGTTACAACAGAGAGCGAAAGGCAAAGAACACTCAAGCAACTGCTTGCTTTTGAATAGAAGTTCAAAGATATACTTTGAAAATAAATTGTATACAATACTTTAAGGGCATATTCATATACAAAAGAATGAGCAGCAAAGGCTCCTAACATACAGACATGCATTTCTTCATAAACAGAAAACTATTCGAGGTTCATCCAGGAAAAGGAGTCAGTCTTTAGAGATTAAACTCCTAGGTACATGAAGATGAAAGTGTTGACTTGACTATAAGGTCTATTGATCTTTTGTGATTTCAAGCAGAACTTTGACCTTGCTCCAGTCCCTGTTTCTGCTGTGTTTCACTGAGATCTTTGTAGCAATCATATTTGTACATTTCCACCTTGATTTCATTTCTGCTCATTTTCTAATCTTTACAGAATGACATAATGAAGCATTTTTTCTTCATTGCATTACCTTTTATTGTAGCTAAAATGAAGAATGCAATGACAGTATTGTTGATAGCACAGGTGGACTTTGCCACGCAGGACATCACAGTGTAGGGGTTTAACAGATAGCTGAAAAAAAGCAAAGCTCAAGTTACACTCATGCCATTCAAAGGAGATAACATCTAATTAAAGAGATGTAAAAAGGAAAACCAGATGCAATTTGCCATTTCTATTTGTTTATTTACATTTTATGGGATCCTCTAATCATCAAATTAATTCAATTGAACAGGTTCTTTAGTCTGGAGAAAAAAAAAAGATCCTTTGATTGTATCCTTGGATATAGTGGACACAGGGAGCACACTAGAGAAATGGATATGGTTTGGAAGACATCTAAAATGGAAGTTCTATCCTAGAAAAAGACTACCAAAAATGTTCCTTGCTTTGCAGAAACACTGTTCAGTTAGACCTAGGAATACTGGATCCAAAGTAAACTCTCTCTGCTACTCACATCTACTGACTCAGAATGTAATTAAAATAAGAAAATAGCAAGATGGAAAAAAATCACGAGACATTAGCAGAGTCTCCCCCAACCCAATTGCACGCTCCTGCTATGGCAGAGCAATCATTTATGTTCACCACAACATAATCTGAGCACAAAACCTGCCAGCTAGGAAAATCTGGCATATTTGAATTGGAATTATGGGGAGACAGCAAACTCTGAACACCTTTACCTTCCAGTTAGTAAGGATGCCAGCTCCTTTTGGAAATGAGAACTGCAATAACCTCAAAAGCACAGAAAAATGTTTAAAGGGGGGTTACTAATACAACAAGCAAGATAATTTATCGATCAGCCTTGCTAATCAATCATCAGAGTGAGTAGACAGAGCTGATGATTTGCTAATTATCTCTTTGCATGAACATTTTTCCTACTTCTCCCGAGTCCCACTCTGGTTTTTAATGTGTTTCCAGAGATACAGCCTACAGCAGAGTAGGTACAACTTAATGCCAACTTTTCTGTGGTTACGTGCAATGATGTCAAATACAAAGCAGTCGGCAATTTACAGACTCTATCTTTCTCACCTTGAAGAATTTACCATTTTACAAAATTCATACAAAAAGAAGAAAAGATAACAACCTAACAGAAAACTCTCTCTGACACAGAATAATTCAGATAATGATTCATTCACATCAACCCCCCCAATTAATTCTTTGACACTAGGTACCTTACTTCTATATTATTTATTTTAGTTGAAGCTCTCTAAAATAAAAAAAATAATGCTTAGTATACAGAGGAACACTAAGACATGACGTTATTAAGATGACAACCTGAAAATATATTTGAATTATTATAAGCAATCATGGAATATTCAAGTTGTGATATTCAGCAGACATTTTGTTTGACTGCTCAAAAATTCCCCTATCTTTTCTGAAAAGAAACCTGAGATATTTGGGAGGCATAAAATCAGTTTTGACAACATTAGCAAACAAGCTAAATAAATGGGCATGTGATCTGTGCAGATACAACATTCTTGCTACCAAATTAATGACCTTATGCTGTTAAGCTTGTCCTAGAGGGCATGGGTGAATTTAATTGTGGGCAACAAACATTTGGAAAAGCATCGGCTTTTCACTTTCAAACAGAGTATTCAGAGCTGAGGGGATTTTTATGTATAATAGGAAATTCAGAATTTCTAGTGAAAAAAGAAAAATCTTCAACACATGTTGAAGCCCCAAATCAGACCAATAAAACCCAAAGGGAGGTGTGGAACCAAAGCAGCCCACTGCAGCTTGCAAGAAGCCTTACTTACAATAGTGCTACCTTGAGGGGGATGTAGTGCATTTCCAAGGGCGTCCGGATGAGTTCAGCCACATCTGGTGCATATTTATCCAGTTCTATCAGGAGCTTTTGCTTTTTGAACTGAAAAAGGGAGAATGACCAAAGAATGTCAGATCAAGAAAGTCATTATTTCTTACTACTCAGGATTTCCACTACAGCGGAACAGTATATGTAAGCTCCAGGTGTAAGCCAAAACTCGTATTATGTGAGGTGCTGTGCAAACAACAAAATACCCCCCTCTTTTACCAAATATTTAACAACTGAAATGGGAGTCATGAGAAAGCAGATAATCTCTATTTGAACTTCCTTAGCTCTCTGTGTCTAACTCTTGACACAGCTGACAGTGAATTCACCACACTGGAAGTTAATACTTTCAGTCTTCCTAAAGCTTGTCTGGAGCTCCAAGAAAAAGTTGACTTTATAAATTCACTGTTGAACATACAATTCCGTAAGAAACCAAGTCACAGAGGTATGCAGCCTTTGTTCTTTAGATACCCCTGTGCCAAATCTCCTTTAGGGACCCAAGATCACTCTCTCTAATCTATTTTGTTCTATGATGCTCTCTATGGAGACAAAAGAGAAATCTGAATTATGAAACTACTGAACTATGTCATGGTGAGACAGAAGGGGAGATGCTGGCAAGAAATTCTCAGCAAGCAAAGTAACCTGCACGCAGTATTTTACAGGTCTGCAGTTCTATCAGCAGTTATTTCTTCAACCTCAAAGTCAGAGGACAAGGAGCAAGTATGTAGCTGAATGGGAGACTACACAGATGCTGTAGAAAAGGCAGCCTCCCTGTGCATGTTGATCTTGAATCACCCCTCCAGGACCTCAGACAGCATAGCGCTGCTTACACAAAATGGTCTTTGAGTTACTTATAACAGAGCTGGGAGGAATCACTCACCTTGAAACACATGTACTTATACTTTGAAGGGAACAAGTAATATCTGGTGTCAGACCTTCACCTTGCTCAGTAGAATGAGTAATGTCACCTCAGCATCCTTGGAAGGTTTATTCCTTCCTTGACATAGTTCCAGTCTGTGTATTAACTCATGTTTGTGTGCAACACAAACCATGCTCAGGGGAAAATACTCCAGGCTCTATCTAGGACATGTGCAGAAGAATGTAGCAGGAGCAGAGGTGAGAAAAGGGAGTGCTCAAGTCTTGACAAATGCATAGTCCAGTATTTCTGCGTACTGCAAACTGCCATAACAACTAAAGACGAGTTTTCAGCACATCTTCTAAAATCTCACATCCCATCTTGTGTACCATGACCCTACACTTGTCTGTGTTTCATTAGCTATTCCATTCTCACAAATTTATCAAGTTCTTTATACTCTTTTTGGATTAAAGACTCCACACTGCTGTGATTATCATTCAAGTGCAACGTGGTAGCTACAGACACTAATACCGTAATACCGCCACAACAAAACTTTAAATATCCCCATTGTTTATCACATTTGGTCCCCAACTCTATCGATCATCCAGATATAATCAGTTTTACTGCAACAAGGACTGGTTGATACTGCCCCCTCTGGCATATGTTTCTTTGGTACAAGATATTTATTTATACTTGCTGGGAGAAGAGGATCAGCAACATTGGCATGTCAGCTTACCACAACTTTGTTGAAGTCCTGAATGGCCAAATAAAGGGCAACAGCAGTTAGCACATCAGTTATCTAAAAAAGCAAGGCATAGACAGACTGACTGTAAGCAAAATAAACAAAAGGAGAAAAAGATATTGGGCAATACTGCAATGCTGAATAAGGACTCTGATCTGACTCCGCTCACAAGAAGAAAAAACAAGCTTTACAAACACTAGATTGCTGATCTGTACACTGTAATTACACAGTACCACTTAACCTTGAATCCATGAAATATGTCAAAGACATCAATATTTACAAAACAAGAGAATGGGGAAATAAGGGGAAAGGCATATGTGAGGGTAATAGAATCACTGGTCTAATTAGAGCACGGGCAAGAGTGGGGCAGTCTAAACCCACTTGTCCATTAATCCAGCATGACAGTCCCTTGAGCTGTCCCAGACTTCCCAGGCAGCAGCACAGTTATCCAAGCAACCAGCATAAGCACAACGCAAACGGCTATTAGTTCTGCATGAGATCTACCCAGCAGGGATCTGGGGACAGAGGCTCTACCAGATGGCACCTGCTATGAGTTCTGTCCTCCTGAACTACGCAGAACTCCGACAACAGTTTACAAAAGATGTTTGGAGGACTAACCTGTTTGTGCTGTCTTTGCAGGCCTGGCGTTTGGCAGCGGGTTTTAGTGAGAAACACTGCAGTGTAGGGATTGGGGCAAAATAGTCTGACGTTCAAGAGGTAACCTTTGAAATTTGAAACCAAATGCTAACTTCTCATCCCTCTGTGGGGATGATTATCTAGCCAAGAACTCTCAAAAAAGGAGGAATATGTATAACAAGGGAAAAGCCTGAACGTAGGTTTGTACAGGCAAAGCTGCCCTTCTAATCAAACTGTGAGCTCAGCAGGAATCTGAACCACAGGGAGGCTAAAGGTCCCTGATTCTTGCAGGAGTAAAAGGAAAGTCATACTCAGCACTTCACAGAATGGAACGTTTCCAGAGTAGCTTTCCAGGGGCACTCACCATGAACACCAATTCGGCATATTCAATCAGGAAGTGGAAGAGATATATTATCAGTGGGGTCTAAAAGAGAACAGCAGGGAAAACCACATCAATTCCTGTCCAGATAAAACAACTGGCGATTTGATGAGAAAAATGGTAGTACTATAAGAGACTGCGAAAGGCAATTTTCCTTAGCCTGTTCTACAACGCTGTTACATCAGAGCAAAGTGATTAATCGAAGCACATTTCACTAGTCTTTTTCTCTCCACAGTTCTCAATACACTTTATAAAAGACACTATCAACTTTGAAAATTCCATTCTATTCCAACTTTTCAATTCTTCTAGTGTAGTGGTAGAGTTACAATAGAAAGCATATAAATCACGGAATCACGGAATTGTTGGAGTTGGAAGGGACCTCTAGAGATGATCTGGTCCAACTCCCCTGCTAAAGCAGGAGCACCTAGAGCACATTACTCAGGACTGCATCCAGGCGGGTCTTGAAGATCTCCAGAGAAGGGGACTCCACAACCCCCCTGGGCAGCCTGTTCCAGTGCTCCGTCACCCTCACCATAAAAAAGTTTTTTCTCATATTTGAGATATTCTAAAGAATAGCTTTAGAAAATATTTTTTTCCAGAGAATCTATTTTTTCAGGTTGTTTGCAGGTACTTTTGAGTGCATTCCCTACATAGCTGGTTTCACTGTTTAGCCTGTTCAGATGAGTCTCTTATAAAGCGAAAAGAAGAAAGCATGTTAAAACATCAAGCAGTAGGACTACAGTCCTATCATCCTCTTACTCCCACAGCCTTTCCATACTATGGTAAGAGAAAGAGCATGTTTCTGAATCATTCCTTTGACAGAAAAGGTTCATCTGGAAGTAGTATATTTACATGATGTAAATTCAGTCTTTATGGTGAGAAAATATATTTCTTTTGAAATACTTTTAAAACAATGTGATGATATAAATAAGCATAGAAAATTATTTCATAGTCTGGGAGAAAACTGTTGAAAGAAGAATTTAAGGAAGAGAAACAAGTTTTCAGAAGTATACAAGTATCTGCCTCCCCCTAGGTGACACTAGGTGTGAGTGTGCCTTCATAACAGTGAGAACACTCAAGGGCACAAAACGCCACAGGCATTTAAGTGTTTGGAGGAAAGTGGTGTTTTCAAGATAAGGAATAAATGTAACTGCATGCTTGTGCTGATCTTAATATTTCTGCAAATGCAGAAACTCAAAATGCTGCTATCTAGTAAAACTGTGTTCAGACTCATAATGACAGTCTGTTCCTGCTCCAGCTTCTGCTGACAGAAGCATCCGGATGTGAACAGAGCACTTTACTTATTACAGATTTCCCCTATTTCAGACTTACTTACGCAGTAACAAATATTACGATGTCTATCACCTGCACAGCAACAAGAATTCAGTAATGAACTGCATTTTCTTGTTGTGCTAGTCCCTACATGTACAAGTACTGCACAGACAACCGCACAACTCCAAGTTCTCTGAAGTCTTTGGGACGAGAGAGAGGTCCCATGTCCTTGCCAGTCCATGAGCAGTAAGACTGAGAAACATGCCACTTGAGTATCATATTTAAAATGAAGTATGCATACCAACCTCATGGAAAATAGCTCCAGAATATGGAGAGACCCCTAAATCCAGCAGAGCTAATCCTTCGACCACTGAAACACACAAAATGCCTGCATTAGAATGTGGGAAGAGAAAAATCTCATGATGGTAAAACTGTAGTTTTAAAAATATCCACAGTTAAGAATCTCACATGGCATCACCATCTGAACGGGTGACACAAAATCTCACAAAGCCAACAGCCAGCTAGAATTGATTGCTTTCTTACATTTGCCATGCAAATGTCTTTACTAACTGAATGGTTCATTGTAATCTATTTATTTGTTTCAGCTAAAAATGTTATAGATGAAGTATTTTGCACTTAACTATATAAAAATCACATGTATGATTTTTATTGATTTTACCTACTATCTGACACATGGTATCTATGCTGGAGAAATACTTAATTCTAAGAGGGCAAATCACAATATAATATAGAATTTGAACTACTTTGCCAGATTAGATGTAGAGAGACCTGAAATGTCCAAAACCAAAATAAAAGAACAGAAATATTACCAGGCAAAGCTAAAAGCTTTATCTGTTGAAACTTCCTGACATTTAGATCCTTTGCAATCATGTCATTACAGCTTGCACTGCAATGCAGGCACATGTTTTACCACAGGATCTCCCCTTTATGGGGCAAAGATGTTCCCTGGGTACTAAGCAGCATACTCAGTGGAAGCTACGGGAAACAGGTCCATTTGTTCAGAGGGAAGTGAGGCAGAAACTGCAAGAGGCAGCAAGAGGGTGTCCATTCAGCAATATGCTGGAGAAGCAGGTTCTGTCTCTGCCACAAAGTTCCCATATGGTCACAGCCCAGACTTTTTGAGGTGATCCTAATTTGTGCTCCTTACTCTCTAGATTACCACCTTTACACCCTATGGTGAGATTTAGAAAGTATCCATTGCTGCAAGGGAATTTTTGGGAGCTGTATTTTGAAATGATGAAGTGTGAAGTGCTACACACTGTGGAACAGAGGCATCAGGTTATCAAATACATTCATACTTCTGATCTTTATTACTCTGTGCCACTGTTTTACTCCAAAAACTGCAAATAATTTTACCTGCATAATAACTGGATATTATTTTCCCAAAGGGCTGTATTTAAAATAAATGAAGGTTCCTAATGGGCTCAGATGCTACAGAGATCAATGCCACCAAAAAGCCTTAATTAGACTGTACCTCAGCCTTCAGAAGAGAAGTTGACTCATGTTGGTGACAATGTGTGGGGCCACAAACTAAGCAAGGAAAACTAACGAGTGGATGGGTGGATATCTCTGCACAAACTGGAGACACGCTGTCACATTCACACCGGCAGACAGTGCTTGTGCAAGAGGAAAGTGACTCAATCAAGGCTGCTGAAACTACATATTCACTGCCAGATTTTATCATTCTTCCATTTTATGGACTCGGGTGAGACAATCAGCCTGTGGAAGCGGGAGCACACGATGGCTAAACTTCGGTCCTCCTGCTCTCGGGCCACTGTCCCTCCCGTCCCTTTGCCGCTGCCAGACCGTCGTCCTGTCCTGGGGAACAACTCCCACCCGCCATTTCACGTAGCTTTCGGGCAGGTCGGGAGCGGAGGGGCCTGTCCCTAGCCCCGATAGTGCAGCTCAGCGCTCTCCCCATGGACCGTGCCCAGAGACAGGCCCCTGCCCGCCTGCAGCCGCGCTTCCGGCCCGGCTGGTCCCCCGCCACGGGCACCCTGCAGGCCTCGGCCCCTCAGCCGCGCCGGGGAGCGGCGCTCCGGCCCGGGCCCGCCAGGCCTCACCTCGCTTCCAGGCGTTCAGCGGGGACGCCACCTCCACCCGCTCGGAGATGAAAGCAGCGAGGCTGGAGCGATAGAGCGCGGCCCGTACCGTCACGGCCACCAGGACCACCAGCAGCAAAGGAGCCGCCATCCTCGTGGGCAGACACCGGCTGCCGCCGCCTGTAGTTCTCGGGCGGCGCCGGAGAACGCGGCGCCAATGCACCGGCCCGGCCGGGAAGACTACATATCCCAGGCCACCCCGCGCCGCCCCGCCGCTTCCCGGCACGGCCTGAGCGCTACGGCGAGCGCAGCGGGGCCAATCCAGTCGGAGCGCGAAGGCGCTGGGCGGCTTCCCCTATCTCGCCGGGCGGGGGCGGGCTGGGCAGGCCAGGCCCCGCAGCGGAAGCGGGGTTCGCCGCTCTACTCGGGGGGGGAACTGGAAAGGCAACAGCAAGGAGGACACGAGGGTTCGAGATAAAGACTGTTTAATAAGTCCAGAGGGAAAAAAAAAGAGGAAAACAAGAAATGTGACAGCAGCTGCTGACCCCCTCTCACCAGCAGAGCGATGCCAAGCCATCCTCAGGCAATGGCTGCCGTGGAAAGACCCCCCACCCTGTGTGCTCGTGGCGCTAAAGACGGCACCGTGCTGGCTGCAATGGCGTGAACGGGCTGTGCCCCAGCCAGGCCTAGGGCAGGAACCCCCTGTGCCCGCTCCCGACCCTCACCCCTGCAAGGTGCCCGTGAAAAACAGGGCGTTTGACTTCTTGGGAGAAACCTGAGAACGCTCCCGGTCTGTGGTGGGCATCCAGCTTCTCCTGCATCTCCCGGAAAGCACAGGCAGGACCCTCTGCCCGTCTCTTCTGCACCCCGGGGAAAGGCCTCTCTGATTTGCACAAACAAAGTCTCAAAAGTGAGTTTTCCACAGCGGTTTTCCTAAACCTCCCCAACTGACAGCCCCCAACGGCAAATGCTGCTCACAAACACCAGCCCCCACTGGCTCCCCGGGGAAAAGCACTCGGAGCTGAAGGGAGAGCTGGAAAAGGAGACACCAAATACAAGTTCCAGGTGTTCAAACATCCGTTCCCGTTGTTGTGTGACCCCAACAGCACTGGGACATGCCATGTCCAGAGAGAACGCCAAACTCCCCTCACTTTTCCCCTCCTTGAACTGATGAGACTGGACGTGCCTGGCCCCACCAGCCGTGTGACGTCACCAGCAGCGGTGGGATGTCACAGTGCGTCTCCATGGCGAGCCAAGGCTCTACCCAGGGCCACGGGGCAGTCGGCACCAATTCCTCCGCTGCCCGCTCTGACACTGCGACCTGCAGCACCCACCGACCGCTTGCACCAGCCCCATGGCTACTGCTGACCGAGGTGAAGCCTCGCTGCTCCTCCTGGGGGGCTCCGCGCCACCAGCGGGGAAACCCCTCAGCAGCTCTCCCGCTCTTGTCCTAGGCTTTGGAGCCACCGGCGAAAGGGATGGACCCTGGGTGGGCACCTGGAGACCCCACCGCCCACGGGGTCCTGTCCTGGCGCAATTCACCAGCCCAGGACCCAAGTACACTGTCCTAGGGACAACAGGTAACAGCACCAGCACAAGGGGGACTGCAGGGCTACCACCTCGGGGGACACTTAACAGCAGCGTTTGGCTGATATTGGGGTTCATGGCACCCGCATCGCCGTTGCTGGAAGCAATCACCCCATGGGATTGGCTCCTGCTCTCATTCCTGGAGGAAAAAGTCACAGGGGCAGGGAATTTTGGGGGTCGGCAGCAGCTCCCAGGAACTGGCTTTCCAAGGCCCCCGCGGGCAGGGGTCCTCTCACAGCCTTCTCTCCCCAGGGCACCTGGCTCACAACCCCACCAAAGCCAAGGCCCCTGCGTACAGCATCCCTCTGGCCAAGCTGCCCCCGCTCGCCAGCTGCTCCCCGGGACCACGCTACTTTGTGCCCCCCGAGATCACCAGGAAGGGGAAGTACACCTCTCCCTCCCAGCACATCTGCGGGCTCCCGAAGATCAAGACGGAGATCACCCCTGGGCCCAGTGAGTGTCCTTTCTCCAGCACCTCTGCCCGGCAGGGCGAGCACCCCGTCCCTCTGCCCCGCGGCCGGGCTGCAGAGCCCTCGGCTGGCGCCTGCCTGGGCTCCAGAGGCTTCCGCAGAGAGGGCCAAGGGGGCTGAGCCGCCCTCTGGGGCTGGAGGGGAAGCCCCAGCTTCACCGCTCTTCTCCGCTTCTCCCCTGCCCCAGGTGACTATGCCACCGAGAAGGCCACCAGGCAGATCTTCAAACGCCCGCCGGAGCAGCACATGGTGTTCCGGCACAAGGAGACACAGAGCCAGACGCCAGGTGAGCAATGAACGGGGGGACATGCCCACACTCCCAGCCACCTCTCCCCCGCAGAACATCTGCCGGGCAGCTGCACCCCAGCCCCCGGGGACACCACCATCTCCCCACAAGCTGCTTGGTGGCCCCGAGCACCCGCTTCTCCCACCCCAGGACCCGGCTCAGGCTGGGAGCTGCTGACGCTGGCACGGGACGCCCCCCTGCCCCGCTCCCCGCGGCGCTCACCCCTCTGCCCCTTCCCCTTCAGGTCCTGGTGCCTACACGCTGCCCAGGCTGGTGGGGCCCAACACCGCCTACACCACCGCCAGCCCCTGCTACACCGTGGTGGGCAAGAAGAAGCGTGGTGGATTTGCCGAGGACCTCGCCAGGGTGAGCTGCTCTCCTCCGCTCCCTCCCGGCCCCACAGCCACGGCTCCCCCGGCTCTCTGCTGGTGGCCC
>NW_015091362.1:0-13205 GCF_001431845.1 Calidris pugnax | reverse complement strand
CCCCCCTCTGCTCCCCCACCACCAGCCCCAACGCCTCCCCTCCCCCCCCGCTCTGTCCTTCCCCGGCTCCAGAATGGCGGGCGCTCACACCCCACTGGCTCTTCAGGAGGACACCCCAGACCCCAGAGCAGACCTTGCTCATGCCCTCAGCTGGGAGGGCAGGGGGCTTCCAGCAAAGCCCGGCGGGAGCCAGAGGGGCTGCGGACCTGCAGCCAGCGCCAGCCCTGCCGGGTGGCCTGGGCATCTCGCCACCTTTGGTGGCAAACACAAGAGCTTGCCTTTGCACAGCCACCTAAAAACCCTGGAGGGATGTGTCCCACCCAGGGCAGCTCTTCTGGAGAGCCAGGTGCCACACTCAGCCACCTCCTGAGGGCTTGTTCTCTCTTCCCCTTCCAGGTGACGCTGATCAAGCCCGAGGCACCCGCTTCCACCTTTGGGCTCCGTCACTCACTCTATACAACTCCTCTGATTGTGCCTCCCTGAGCAGCCAACCCCACTCACCACCTCCTGCTGCTCCCTCAAGGCAAAAACCTGAAGGATTCCCTTCTGCTTCCCCAAGACCTGCTGTTCCCACACCCTCAGCAGCTCATTCCTTTGACTAAGCTGTCCCCTTCTGACCCTGTTCTTCATCTTTGCTACCAGTGCATGTTAGAGATTTAGTGTTTCAGCCTTGTTCAATGTTCTGTTTACTCAAGTGTTACTTGTTAGTTAAGAAAAATAAAGTTTGTTCTCTGCATAAGGCATTGGTGTGAAGGATCCCTGCACTCTCCATTCCCTCCTGCTCTCCCCTCACACACAGCCCATGAGAATTGTAGAATTGTCTGGCTTGGAAGGGACCTTTAAGAGCATCCAGTCCAACCATCAACCTAACTCTGATAAAACCCATCACTAAACCATGTCTCTAAGCACTATGGCAACCTGCCTGTTAAATCCCTCCAGGGATGGGGCCTCAACCACTTCCCTGGGCAGCCCATTCCAAGGCTTAATTACCCTTTCAGTGTAAAAAATTTCCCTAATATCCATGCTAAACCTCCCCTGTGCAACTTGAGGCCTTTTCCTCTTGTCCCATCACCTGTCCCTTGGGAGAAGAGACCACTCCCCCCCCAGCTACACCCTCCTTTCAGGGAGTTGGAGAGACCGAGAAGGTCTCCCCTCTGCCTGTACCCTATTTTTTCCCACTTACTATTTCCGCCACTTTTAGCACAGCAGGAAGACCAAGCGCTTCCCCAGTGACCTGTGGCAATTTCCCTCTCCCTGGTAAAGAAGAAGCCTCAGAAGAGGCTCCCCACCATCCATCCTTGGTTCTGGAGCACCCCAGGAGCTCAGATGATGCAGACAAACCACCACAGGGGTTTTGCACACCAGTTGTTCAATGTCTTGCTAATTGAGATGGCTCCATGCTCTCATTAGCTCCTAACAGAAGGCACATAAGGTCACTCACCATTAGCAACTGAATGCTAACTTAGGTTAACTTCTGGTCAGATGGGATCAGATGGTTATTGTTTGCACCTCCCTGTGTAGGTGAAAAAGAGCTTGCAGTGGGAGCAGGAGCTCCACCATTCCCCCTGAGCCCCCCCCTGCCCCTGCTGTCTGCACAACCTGCCATCCCCGCTCCCTCCACGGTGTGGGAAATAAGCTAAGTTTTGCTTCAGCTTATTGATGTATCATTATTAGTGTGATAATACTAACAAAGAAGCCTTAGTAATAGTAGAGTCTAATAAATTGTATCCAATTAATCCCCAAAAATGCCCTTGGTCTTTCAAGGGATCCTTGTTCGCAGAGCGTTATCTAGGTGAAGAGAAACAAACTGGAACATGGCCTTCAACACAAAAGCCCAGAGGGTAGGGGAGTATCAATAAGGCCAAAGAAACCAGTCTGGTAAATCTGCCAAATAGATAGTAGCAAAGACTCTGAAATAATGTGTAGCATAATCAACTAATCAAAGGCGTGTTTGGGATGATGATTTCGTAAAATAGGTGTATGTGTGCCCTATATGGAAAAAAGTGCAAAATAAACCTGTAATAAGTCAAGCGGTCGGGAAGAATGTGAGCTCCAACTTCTCAGCCAATGAGAAGAGAGACAGAAACTCAAGCGGCCGGGATAAAGGTATAAAATACCTGAAAGATAAAAGATCATCGTGCATCTATTTTTGGTGCACCCGATTCAGCGCTGTTTCGTATTAATAAATTATTATTTTTTTAACCTTTGCTTCGGTGACTTTGTCCTCTTTAAATTCTAAGATGTGAGTTGGTGTTTCTCACAATGGGCACCTTCTCCAGCCTTTGGTGCCCTTTGTGAGGGCTGGTGTTGTTGAAATTAGGTAATAAGCTAAAAGAAACCGGGTTGGTTTTGGAATGATGAGGGTGGAATGATGGGGTGGCACTGACCATCTGGGGCCCGTAGGTCTATGGCCACCCCACGGCTCGTTGTCTCCTGTGGAGTTAGTGACTGAGGATTAGCTGGCCTGCGATGGCTCTGCTTCTAAGGGTGTGTAGTGGCTATTAAAAATGGTTCCACTTCTGCTCTTTGGCCCCTGCGTGGAGTCCTGTGGTGGCCACCATGGCACGGGCACGCGGGCAAGAGCGTGTGGTGTGGGTGTGAGGTGGGGAGATGGCAACAGAAACACCTTTGCTGGGTCACCTTCCCATAGAGCGGATTTTTTGCACATCAGCTTGTTCCAGAAACAGGAAATTGTCCTTCCCTCAGCCCTCGCTGGGTTTGTGAGTTCCTGTGGACTCAGTGTACCTGGTAGGAGAGCATGAAGCTGGAGGAGTGGTGGGGCAGTGGTGCCCCAGTGGTGGGGCAGCACTAAGCAGGATGAAGAGGAGCCATTTCCTCAGGCATTAGGTAGGGACACCGTCCCTTCTGGTACTTCCCTCTTGGTCCTGTGATAAATGATGTAGCCTCAAACAGGATTCCAATTAAAGTTTACAATTTATTAAACGAGGAAAGACAAGCAAACAGCGCTGAGTGCGCCGTCAGTCTCTGCTCGACCAAGACGCACCACGTGCAGGTCCCGTTTTGGGTTTATATTTCTTCTGCTAATACATATTCATAGCAAAGGTTGGCCTATGCTAATGATCTCCAGGGATGGGCCTGTCTTCGTTGGCCTCCCCTTCTGGAATCTTCTTTGACTCCCACCCGCTGGTCGGTGGGTGAAGCAGTTTTCCTCGGCTCGCCCCCAGGACGACCCCCGACTCCAGGGGGGAGGGGGTAGACAATGGGACATGAGCACTTGCATGAAGGTTCACACAAGGGTTCCTGACAGGCTGAGGGGATCTGGGGGTGGGGAGAGAGAGATTTGGGAGGCTGGGGGGAGGGAAGGAAGGAGATGGTGGCGCACGACAAGACTTGTATTTGCACGAGGATTCGCACAAGGCCTCGTCTGAGGGCTCACATGAGGGTGCATCCAGGGCTGGGGGTTGGAGGTGTGGGTGAGAGGTTTGAGGGAGGATTTAGGGAGGTGGCACACGAGGGGGTTTGCAGGGTGTTTCTCACTATTTGCTACTCATGATATTGCAAGACTTTTGTAACCACTTTGTGTTTTTTTGCATTAACAAAGAGTCCAGTCTCAGTGTGTACCCGTAGGGGCAGGTGGCTGGGCCCTGGCCAGTCCTGGCTCTCATTCCTTCCCCGGATCTAGAAGCAGGAGACCCTGTTCTTTAGGATGGGTGTTTTAGGACCTAACCCTCTGTCCCTGTAGAATCAAAGTTCTGCATGATTTGGAACTGTGTCCTGTGGTTAAAGGTATTGACACGAATCAGGTGAACACATTTCACAGAGAGACTCCCAGTTCAATCTTTAATTGATTGCTCTCCACTCTACCTGACCCACTCTGTGCAATGGGGGAGACAACACGTTTGTTGTGCACGACAACAAACTGCCTCACACACTCGCTCAGCAGCCTCGACAGAACAAGGAACTGCCGGCGGGGGAGCGGCGCGGCCCGGCCCGGCCCAGCTCAGTGTGGCCCCATGGCCGAGGGCGCGGCGGCTCCAACGGTGCTCTGGGGGGACCGGACACCTCGGCGGGGCAGCGCTTTTCCGGAGCGGCGTCCTTAACTCGCAGGGCCACGAGTCCTCGCTGGACAGCCATCACCCGCAACCCACCCGGCCAACCCCCGCCAGCTTCCAGAACCTTCCACAGAGAGCAACTGCGCATGACCCTCCAGCGTCTCTCTGCCCCCCCCCCCCCCCCACCCTCACCCCGCCCCCCTCCCCCCCCCCCCCCCCAGTAGATGGTAGCAAAGACCGTGAAATAACGTGTAGTGTAATCAACTCATCAAAGGCATGTTTAGGCTAATGATTTCTTAGGGTAGGTGTGTTTATGCCTTACAAGGTGAAAAGGTGTGAACTAAACCTGGGATGGGTTTGGCAGTCGGGAAGAATGTGAGTTCCAGCTTTTCAACCAAGGAGAAAAGAGAGAAAAACCCAGGCAGCCAGGACAGGGTATAAATACCTAAAAACAGAGAGATGAAGGGTGCCTCTGCTTTGAGATGCACATGATTCAGTGCTGTTTCATACAATTTTATTTTTAATAATTTAATTTTTACTTTGGCAACTTTGTTCTCTCTTAAATTCTAAGTGTGAGCTGACGTTTCTCACACTCTGATGGCCTTTTCCCTCAATTCTGACATTGGCATCCCACAGACCTGAGTTACCCCAACCCTGGGACGTGACAGCAATGTGTCCCCGGAGGAAAGCGGTCCCCGCTTTCAAAAGAGCTCTGTCAATCCTCATTCTACAAGCGAAGCTGATAAGGAATAAAAAGGAAAAAGGACTTGACCGCATTCATCTAGAAGTTCACTGGCAGAAATAAAACCTATGCTACTATGGTTTTGTGCCCACTCCACGACACTGCTCTCTACCCCTTGTCCCCCTGCATCCTTCTCCAAGCTGCTTTCATGAGCAGCTTTCCTGACCCTCCAGAAAGGCGTGAGCCACACCTGGCCATTATGGTGTTAATTCTAGTGTATGCCTTTCCCTTCTGCTGCAAACTACAAGTCTTCTCTCTCACAAGTTGTCTCAGTCACTCAAGAAAAATGGTGAGTGGGCTGCCAAAGATCAACATTTATTGGGTGTTGTGTTACCACAAACTGGCAGATAAAACTTTCTAAGACTCAAAGTGTAGAAAGCAGGCATTCTTTATTGCGGCACCTGGTGCACAGGGGATAGCTCCTGCTATGGTGCACCTCAAATACTGTTGTCAAATTAAATTTATACACAGCAGGTATACAATGTAATTCCAAGAAAACATTAGCATATTCATTATATTTCTGAGAATTTACATATTACAATAAGCTGCTGGGCATGCACAGTTGTGCCTTCTGGTGGTCTTCATTTTGAGTGAGAGTCGTTTCTTCCTCTGTCTTCACCTTCTTCACCTGTCCTTTGGCCCACTTTTCATCTTGGCAAAACAATCTAATTGCTTAATTGCTCATTAAAACTAATGGTCTCCCTGCTACCACCTGTTTGTCAGACGATGTCCATATTTATTGCATCCCTGTCTTAGGTCACCGTTTTCTCGGCGCCACAGACATCCTTTCTTATCTTACTAAGTCCTTGAAACCATTTGGGATGGTTACTAAAACAGCTACATTTCTTCTCTAAAAGAGATTCTCTACAGTTTAACCATTTATAAACTACATGAAAATGGCCTTAGGTGTGAATGCGCTGGAATCTCTTTGCTCAAGGCGCAGGGTTCTCCTGGGCTGCCTGTTGCCACATCAACATCTCTTGGGATGACAGACCCTCTCCTGGTGCATCAAGAAGAGCTTGTTTTGATTCTGGGACAATTTGAGAAGCACTCCTCCTCCAAATGCTAGGAATGGAGGCAGATTAGATTAAAACCCAAGGTCTGCCCCAGCTAAACGTCCTGTTCTGGACAAGCGCACCACCCCTGGGCCCTCCTTGCTGAGGAGATGCCTCCAGCCTGGCCCCTTTGGAAAATACCTCTTGGTACCACTCACCTCCTCTTCTTCTTGCCTGTGCTCGGTCATCATCCTCCTTCTTCACCTGCTCACTCTTCAGCAGACGGGGGCTGCTTGGCCTCTACTCTTCCTCCTGCTTTCCCTGCCTCTGGGGCTTCCCTTTGCCAGATGGCATGCTTTTCCAAGCTCAACTGAAGAATGCATCAGCCTGCTCCTGGCTCCACACGCGCATTCTCTTAGTGCTTGTGACCTTCGGCTCTGAAATAGATTCAGAAAAATGCAAATAAAATCCCACTTCCCCTTTTATCTTTTGTGTTATGTATACTTGAAAGGCTTTTTGGAGCTGAAAAACTCATGACGTTTCCGGCAAGTATCAGGCTCCTTCTTGGAGTCATTCTCGTTAGAGGAAGGAGGAGAGAAGAGTTACACGATGCTATGCCCAGGGTTCTGCACGACAAGCTCTGACCTAGGGCTGAGGGCTCCATCCAGGAGAGCCGCTCTCTGCACTGCTGGTCTCAGGCCCGTCCAGGAGTCAGGGCCAGAGACAGGCACACCTACAACATCCCTCTGGCAGGGATGAAGGCCCCAGGCTGAGCTGAGACCCATCCCCTGGCCCTTTGGCAGGGGGACAGCGGAGCTGGGGGTCCCGGGAGGCCGGTCCCAGCCACTCAGTGTGTTGTGTGGAAAGTGTTCAAGTGCCTTTACAGCCTTCTGAAGCGCTGGGGCCCAGAACTGCGCACAAGATTCAAGCTGGGGAAGCAGCAGCACTAAGGACAGCAGGATAATCACCTCTTCTGACCAGCTGCTCATGCTGTCTTTGATGCACCCCAGCATGTGCTTTGGCCCTCTTGGCTGCCAGGGCACACCGCTGGCTCCTGCTAAGCCTCCTGGCAACCAGCATCTCCACCTCCTTTGCTGCAGGGCTGCTCTCCAGACACCCCTCTCCCGCTTTAGACATGTGCCCACCATTACTCCTTGCCAGGTGCAGAATCCACAATTTGGTCTTCTTCCGTTTCATGCCATTAATCGGAGCCAGCGCTCTAATCCACCCAGATCCCACTGCAAGGCCTCTTCTTCCCCACGTCAACAGCACCTCCCAGACAACCTCTCAGAAGCAAACTTACTCACGCTGCATTCAACTCCTGCATCCAGAGCACAGAGAAAAGCCTGGAAAAGAACCCCGAACTACAAACGAACAAACCTCCAGGCTCACGAGGTTTGCGGTTTTTTCCCGATTCTCGCTTCACGGCCCTGTGGGAGGCCTTAGAGCGTGGCTGCCTCCTGCTTCTTCGTTTCCTTCTAGGGAGGAACCAGGACACCCCCCTGGCCAGTCTCTTCCGGAGCTGGGCCAGCCTGGGGAGCAGTGACCAGTGGAGGCAGCAGCAGTCCCCGAGGAGCTCCGGGGTGACCTTGGGATGGTGGCCAGAGGCAGGGCACTGAGGCCGGTGGTCGGGCTGCCCACCCCGTGGGGTGTGGGGTGTCCTGGAGGAGCCCCCTGAGCACATCCCCTTGGCTGGAGCTGCTGGGTCTTGAGCTTCCAATGGGAACTGTCCCAGTGGGTACGTTTGAGGGGCAGCCCCAGCGCCGAGTGGGGATTGAGCCGCCGGGAAGGGCTCTTGATGTAGTGGGGTGGTGTGGCATGGGGGCTCTGGGGCTACACAGAGACCTTCCTGGCCGTATCCAACGTGCCCCAATCCCAGCTGTGGTGCGCAGGATGGGCTTTCCCAGTTGCACCGGCACTTGTCCAGGCGGGTTTTGAATGTTTCTAGAGATGGAGACTCCACCACCTCTCTTGGCAACCTATGCCAGGGCTGGCTCTGCTGCCCTCAAAGAAAGAAGTTCCTCCTCATGTTTAGATGGCCCCTCCCAAGCTACCCTGCACCAACAGGAGAACCTCTCCAGCCCCCTCGGGCCCCAGCCCCCACCAAAATGGCCCCCGTGCCCCAGCAGCCCCCTGTTCCATCCCTCCGGTGAGGACTGAAGCCAGGCACAGCAGGGGTAGGCCTTGGGGCGGTGACAGAACCCCCACCAACATCTCTGGGGATAAGCACTTTTTCTAGAAATAATGGGACAGAGCCGTCACACAAGTGTCCTGGTGGTACCAACAGCAACCCCGTGAGGCACCAGCGCTGGCCAAGGTCCATGCCCGGGCCCACCCACGGATGGCCGTGGTGTCAGGCACTGGGAACCAGGCCTGGGGCTCTGCCGACCTGTGGCTGGGCCCCAAGGGGCTTGAGGACACTGTGGCCATGGACAGCAACTGACAGTGACACCAATCTGAGCAGCACTTGGTGCAGGAGGCTGTGATGGGAGCCCGACAGACTGGCAAGGGTCCGTGGGGTGAGGGATCATCTGGCCCTGGACCTCCTCAAATGGGCATCTCCAGGCACACAAGCCTGACAAGCAAATGTACTGGAGGCAAAAGAAAGGCCTTCAGTGACTACTGGGCACTGGATGGGCCCTAATGGGTGGGCCATCACCAGCTGGGGGTGATGCAAAGTATCTCCACACCTGGGTGCTGAGGCTGATGTCAAGACGCTCCCCGAGCTTGGGCTTTTACTGCCCTGGGAGCAACAAAGCGGTGACCAGCCCTCCGAGCGTCCCACGGCTTGAGCAGTGTGGGGAAAGGCTGGCTGGAGCAAAGCAGAAACGGGACCCTGCCTGGACAAGAGCAGACCCCAGGAGCGATAACTATTGCAACTAGAACCATTATCAAAGACTGAAGGAGGCTGGTCAGCAACCCAGAAGGAGGAAATACAAACATGTCTGAGCTTTCCCCAAACAGTGGGTTTCTAGTTCAGCATCGGTGGCTTCTGAGTGTTTGGAACTGGGACACAACACTCACCCATTGACAGGTTCAGAACTCCACAGCTACCTTTTGCCTCTGACAGCACCAAGTCTCTCACACGGCTCGGTTTGGAATGGTTTTCCATCCACCACCCAGTTTGTGTTGGGGCCTCTTCCCACCCCTTTCAGAAATGCCTTGGCCTACAATCCCACCACTTGTCTACTATGGGCCCTTCCTGATAAATGGGGCCAAGGGAGAGCACGGCCAGTGTCCAGGAGATCCCAGGAGAGCTGGATGGAATCGGGAATATGGGGGGCCGTCAGAACATGGCCACAGAAAATTGGGGGGTGCAGGGACAGGTTGGCCCACACATGCCCTCCATGGAACTGGCCCTTCTGGGTGGGGCAGCGGGGGCTTCGGCCGCTCCTCTGTGAGGTCACAGCGGGATTGTGAGGTCACCGAGCCACCATAAGTACTGACGGCTCAGCCCGTGCTCCCCAGTGCAGCAGCAGCAGCACTTGCAGCAGCAGCACGATGCAAGCGAAGGGGGCCATGGCCCCTGCCCAACGCTTCCTCCTCATCCTCTTCCTCCTGGTGGCCCTGCACACCAGGGTGGCCTGGGCTGCTCCCTGGCAACCTCGGGGAGCAGGTAAGCGAATGGCATTGGCAACCTCCACCCACCTCTGGCTCCCACCTGGTCACCTGAGCCCCTTGCAGTCCCTGCAGGTCCCTAAGGCAGAAATGGATCCCAACGTGCAATGGAAACCTTTCTCATCTCTGCTTGCTTCTAGATGAGGGTGATGGAAATGGATATCCTGCTTATCCACTGGATCTTGGATTGCATCCCTTAGGGCTTCCTGCAGGTACGTTCTCAGTGTCCCTTTCCTTGAAAGCAGAAACATTGACAATGTGGCAAGAGCTTATTCATGTGCAATTTCCTATAAGATCCTCTCAGGGTCACCAGCTTCCCAAATTCTTGCCCTATTCCTGTCCTTGAGCCCGAGAGCAGTCCCACCACTAAGTCAGCGGGAGGAAGGAGCATTTCCCTTTTAATCCTTTTCCCATGTAAAATGACTTTGCTCCATCCGTGCCCGATGCGCAGACGTGGAGAAGAGCAGAGAGGGAATGGGTCGGGGCCAGTGATGTGCCCTCGGGCCAACGGGGGTGACAAGAAATGGTGGAGGCGTCTCCTGGGTGTTTATTTTACAGCTGTGCCCAAAGGGGAGGCTTTTCCAGCTCCTTGGCTGGATCCCGCACTAGATCCCGGCTGAGGTCGCAGGGTGAATTGTCTGTCCCTGCTGACCTGACCGGCTTTGCGCTGATTTCTGTAATTGTTTGATACGAAACTGAGCCAAATACTTTCTGTGAAGGTCTTCCAAGAGAGAAGTACCCAGCAGAAGGCGGGGAAGAGTCCCCGGAGCCATCTGAAGTCCTCAGGGACATTCTGAAGGAACAGAAGGGAGGATACGGTGGGTGTATTTCACTCTGCGGTAGCCGTGGGACTCGGACACCAGAGGTTTTTGCTCCACGCCTGGACGGGCTGTAGCCTGCAGAGCAGGAAGGGATCCATCAGAGCGTCACCGCAGCCACGCTGGGTTTCAGCCCTTGCGGGCGCTGCCAAGCCACGAGGATGGTCTAGGGCCTCTGCGGCCAGTGGTGGCTCCAGCCAGGTGCCTGATGCAGCCGCTGCCCCACTTTGACCATGAGGACTCAGAGCTGTTTGCACAGAGGTCGGGAGGCAGATTTGGGGTCCTGGCACGTGCTGCACTTGTGTCCAGCTGCCCCAGCTCTGCTGGCGCAATGGGCCAGTTCCAGGGGGGAGCAAGGTCCCAGGCAACTCTGGCTGCCCTTTCCTAGTCCTGCAAGGCAGCTGGAGATGCTGATTCGGAAGCTTTTGGGGTTGTGCTCGATTTCCCGTCTGCAGACCAACAGCTGGGATGGGAGGAATTGTTTCTCACCCTCATGGGTGTCTCGGAGAAGTACTGCCTCCTGAAGGTGCCACCTCCCTGCTGGGGAAGGCTTCCATCTGACCCAACTGTCCCACTTCCTTTCTCTAGTGATGGACCAAGAGGCTGTGCAGGAGGTGGTGTTTCCAGAAGGACACAGCAACTCACTGCCAGTCCCGGGTGGAGCAAGAGAGGCCATGACAGGTAACTGCTGTCCCGTGGCCAGCCGGTGTCACCCCTCGGGATCACCGTGTGTCAGCAGGCTCTTCCCCTGGGCCCGCTCCTGCACCTCCCGTCAGCAGCCAAAGCTGAAAGGGTTCTGGGTTCCAGACATCGTGGCCACCTTCTGCAGATGGTGGGGAAGGGGACACTTGCAGGAACACAGCTCCCTCTGTGGCTGTGTCCCAGAGCTGGCCGTGAGTCCCCTGAGGCCCAAGCAGAGGAGCAGCAGAGAGCGGGGTCCCCCCCGTCAGCTGAGGGCCCGAGCCCTTCCCTGAGTGCCCCTGGGCAGGGGCTCTGAGGGAACAGCCTCATCCTCCTGCATCCTCTGGGTCTGAGCCCTGCTGAGGCTTGACCTGTCCTCTCTGCTTTTTGGCAGTGCTGTACAGCGTATATGACTTTTTTTGGTCAAACTCGGGAACTGAGCAGAGCTGCTGGGGTCCCTAAGTGGGAGACACGTCCCCAGACCTGGGAGGGGCTGCTGGAGAAAGGCACAAAGGGAGAGCTAGGCTCCAGCGTCTCCCGAGAGGGCCTGACTCTGTCCCCTCGGGGTGGGGGAGCTGGCCTAAGGGGAGGAAGGCAGGGAGGGAGAGTTGGGGCTGTCACTGCTGGCTGCAGGGATGGGTTGTGTTCGTGTCCATCAAAGGAGCGACTGGTCAAGCAGCTGCGCTTCCCCCCGTGCTCTCCTCCTGGCCCTCGGAGCTGGGTTTGGTCGGACACCCTGGTGCCTCCAGGCGCCAGCCCTGGGGCTACACAGAGACCTTCCCGGCCGTATCCAACGTGCCCCAATCCCAGCTGTGGTGCGCAGGATGGGCTAACATTCCCAGTTTCTCCTCCAGATGCCGTCAGAGAGGAAATCCCAGCTGTTCCCAAAACCAAGAGCACGGCAAAGATCATCAATGCCCAAGATCTGCAAATGAACTGGATCATTGGGACACCAGCAGCCCTGGCTTTCGTGCTCTATACAACAGTCATTTGCTCCATTGTCATTCTCCAGCGATGGTTGAAGAAAATGAGGTGAGTTCTTGAATTTTCCCCTCGCGGCTTCCTTCCTTGGCTGCTTGTAGCCAGGATGCCTTTCTGGTGAGGCTGCTGTGGAGTGGCCAGTTAGTGGTCGGCCAAAAAGCTCTGCTGAGGGTTCTGCTGCTGTCAGATGCCTTCGTTGGCCTCGGCTCTTGGATGATCTGCTCCCCAGATGCCTTCTGGGGAGCCCACTCTGCCTGGAGCCAGCCTTAGCGCTGCCCCTGCCTGGACAAGAGCAGCCCCAGGAGCAAGGGGCACAGGCCAAGCCAGGTGAGGAGGAGAAGGAGCAGGCCGTGGGATGGCCCTAGCAAGCCAGAGGCGCAGTAGCGCCTGCTTCTGCCCAGGAGAAATCCTCCTGCTCGGTGGTGCCTGGAGGTGCAGATGTCCACCAGGGCCAAGCCGAAGTGGTCAGCCCTGCCAGCGCCGAGCTGGGCCATGGAGGATCGTCCCTGTGTCCCACCTGCAGCTGAGGCCTCAGCAGCCTCCTCTCTCCACAGAGACGCCTCTGCAGTTTCAGAAGCCCAGCTGGAAGTTGGCGGCTGCTCTGGCACCACTGAGAGATGGACCCAACGCCAGCAGACGCCGCTCCCACCTGCATCACCGGTGGCACGACCGCCCTCCCAGGAGCCCCTGCTCCCCACCAGCCTCTCCCCAGCCAGCCTGGACCAACAGGAGAACCCGTCCAGCCCTGTCCGGCCCCAGACTCCACCAAAAGAGCCCCCATGCCACACCACCCCACTACATCAAGAGCCCTTCCCGGCGGCTCAATCCCCACTCGGCGCTGGGGCTGCCCCTCAAACGTACCCACTGGGACAGTTCCCATTGGAAGCTCAAGACCCAGCAGCTCCAGCCGAGGGGATGTGCTCAGGGGGCTCCTCCAGGACACCCCACACCCCACGGGGTGGGCAGCCCGACCACCAGCCTCAGTGCCCTGCCTCTGGCTCTGGCCACCATCCCAAGGTCACCCCGGAGCTCCTCGGGGACTGCTGCGGCCTCCACTGGTCGCTCCCCAGGCTGGCCCAGCTCCAGAAGAGACTGGCCAGGGGGGTGTCCTGGTTCCTCCCTAGAAGGAAACGAAGAAGCAGGAGGCAGCCACGCTCTAAGGCCTCCCACAGGGCCGTGAAGCGAGAATCGGGAAAAAAACGTAAACCTCGTGGGCCTGGAGAAAGGCGGTCTGGGAGACAAACAAAGGGACCGAGAAAACAATAAAGGAACACGGATAGAGGAATACAGAAACACGGTTAAGACCACACCGGGGACGTCCCCTGAGTGCTCCCAACTGTGACTTTTTGCCCCCTGC
>NW_015091361.1:0-1590 GCF_001431845.1 Calidris pugnax | reverse complement strand
TTTGTCAATTGTGAAGTGAGAATTTACTATAATTTGCAATTTGTGTCACTATCTTGAAATTGAGATTCAAATATAAGCATTAGAAAAGTTTCAGAAATTCCCTTTAACTTCTGAAATCAAGGTATATGTGGCCTTTGCATTAGCAGAGCAGTATGTTTTGGTATTTTCATAAAACTTCTTGAAGTATTTTTTGGCTTTTGGATAGTTTTTAAGAAAAATCCTTACTTAAACTAGATGTACATGTTTTAGTGTGTGTGTAATGTATCAGCAAATTATATATTTTAGTTTTTTAAAATCTTCATATTTGTGAAAAGTTATAATCTTGGATCTGTGATGTTTATCTGTTTTTTTTTTCCCCTTTTGTTATAGGATGAAGTACATGAGAGGGATAGGTTTAGCGACTTCTTATTAATAAAACTGAGAGATGTGCTGCAAAAACAGACTAAGTTAGAACTAATTATTTCTAGTGCTGCTCTAGATGCAAATCTCTTTATTAAGTATTTTGGAAGTTGCCCAGTAATACACAGTAAGTGTTTATGTAACTCTTAAAGCTGAGTGTACCTGTCCTAGGACTTAACAGATCTTATTAAACTCCAGCAAACCATTCTGAGTAAGGGAACATGATAAATACCCTAAGTTACAGCAATGTGTTTGTTTATTTTTGTTGTTTCTTAACTACTTGCATCTACTTCAGCAAAGTGCAAACAGGGAGTTCTGTAAGTGCAGGGATGTCCTCACCCCCACTGTGTTCAATTCAAAAAGCAGGAAAAAATCTTAAAGTGCTCATCTCCATGGTGATACAGACCGCATGATGTACAAGAGTATGTTTTATATTAATTCATTCTAGTTCTTCAGGCCTCACCAGGCTGCTACTGGTTACTGGATAACAAACAGATAACTGCACCTGATCCTTTCAGAAGTACAGTCCTAGGAAAATTGGGTTTTCATGTTTTATCATATGATTATTTTAAAGGAAAGTATTGGCTGTTAATCTAGGTAACCATTGAGAAGGGACACGGCAATTTACATTAACGTGTTCAGGCTCAGTAATCTGCAGTTAGATTACATGCAAATGCAAAGAAAAGTTACCATTATTACTGGTTTAATTTCGTTTGATCTTTAGTAGAGGTAAAATGTAGATGTGTGGGAGATGCTTTTTAAATTTTTTTCTCTTCACCCTCCTTGATTGAAAGTTTACTGCATGGGTGACCTCCACTGACACCTTGCAGTCCTCTTCCTTTTTCAACAATGATGTCTAAGTATAAGGTGTTTTGAAAAGAAGCTTTTAAGAGAAATGCTTTCTTTTCAGAACAGCCCAGTACACTTTCTGGATGTCAGCCTTTTCCTAAGATGCTCAACAGTCCCAGGACATGTAGGATCACTTTCTTAAGAGTCTTCTCTACAAATCATTGGTTTATTTTAGTGAAAAATAAAGCTATTTTTCTTACAGGTAGAAATGTTTATTCCTAGTTCCCAGTTCTGAATTGCAAGGCTTGCAACTCATTGGAGGCGGGAATCTGGAAATTAGACGATTTTTTTTTTTTTTGGACAGGGGAAACCCTTGTAATTGTTGTGTGGCTTTCCAATTTA
>NW_015091360.1:767056-775575 GCF_001431845.1 Calidris pugnax | reverse complement strand
ATTTTTACCATGAAAACAATGAGGACAGAGCAACTTAAGGTACAATAAACCATACAAAATTAGTGCAAATCAATATTTATAGATACAGCAGCTGCATGATATAATTAAATGTGCAGATAACATTAAAAGCTTTTATCTCTGATACTTATGTGCAAAGTCTTCGTTAATCCTAGCTCATCTAGGATATTAAGAGAACCTCATCATTCCAGTAACATCAAATCACCTGTGTTAATTAACCAGCTCCAGCAAGGGCTTCCATTATCCCTCCTGGATGCAAGACACAGCCCCGCATGGACACAGGGACCCCCCCTGGGATGTACAGCCCCCTCCTCATTGTCCCAGGCACTCTGCACCAGTTACAGCAGTGGTCCTAATACTCAAGACCTCCAGCAAGATGAGGTATCACATTGCCAGGGAATGCTCTTCATTAATCATTTCAGAAATACTTATGATCTGGGCCAAAGTTTGCTCATACAAGAGGATGGGACATCTGAAGCGTTACTTGGGGTTCTTCTCCAAGTCAGAATGCAAAAGAAACAAGGCGAGCTATTAAGAAAAGGAGCCTTCTTACCCATAGCTAAACGAGCAGCTCTTCCTATAGAAAAAACCTAGCTTGCATTGTCAGTGAGGGTCAAACCTCCCATGGAGGCTTAGGTGTTCCTGCAGGCTGGGGAGGGAATCCCACCTGCAGAGTTATAGGGGCTGAGCTGTGAAATCCTGGCATCATCTGTCCTACACCTCACATCTTAAAAGGTTTTAAAACCCTTTGTGCCTTGAGAACTAGTACACAGTGATTTTTTAAAAGCATTTGGGAGTGACAGTTCAGCAGCTACCATCCTACGTAGAGCCAGCAATAGGGAGCAGAAGAGCCCACCTTTCATATCAAGACTCACTGCTAAGGCCCACCTGGCCAGGACACCCAACAGTGGCAAATTTCTGGACCAAAGATGGTTATGGGACAGAAGAGCCCAGCGGTGGGATCGTGGCTGCTGCCGGCCTGTGCTGAGCCCACAGCACCAACACCTCTACGAGGCCACTTGGCCCTTAGCGACCCACCCAAGAGCTCACTGGTGCCCGGGCATAAATTATCTTCACATTTGGTCTTCTAAACTGTGAGGAAGCAGAGTCAATCTCCAATATCTCTGCTAGACCCGCAGCTGTTTCATCATCCCCTGGCCCCTCTCCCCCTGCGATATTTTGGGGTTTAGCATCCTCTGGAAGAGCTGGTGTCTCAATGTCCTGAAGGTCCCCATGGCCAGCTGAGGGATGGAATAAATAAAATACCCTTATGCTGCTCCAGCAATCAACATCTCTGAGACAGTTCACATTCAAATAAGAGCCATTAAAAGACTTGCATGTTAAGGAGAAGAAGAGCCCATACCTGGTCGTGCACCCACACAAAATAAACAGGTTAAAATAAACGGGCTTTGGGAAATGCACTTGATAAAAACGTCCCTCACGCAAGCTTTGGTAGGGACTGCACCAGGCAGTCCCCATAGAGGTGGTGCATTAGAGGCACGGGGACACTCCACACAGGGATATTTGTGCACAAGAGGTCGATGGGAGGTGGAATTCCCTCCTGCCTGCCTTTCCCTTTTGGGAAAATTAGGATATGGGAGGCGAGGAAAGGAAAGGTGGGGTAGTGCATGATGGGCTTCATCCCGGCGCGTCATCAGGGTTCTCAGGAGAGAAACCCCCTGCACTCAGAAATATCCCCTGGCTCCAGAGAGACTGGATGTATCCAAAGAGTCACCACCGTGAGGGTCACAACGTCACCTCCTGCGGCGTGTGCACACCACCACAGACCCATAGCACGGGCGAAGCTGGTGGAGGAGGTGTCCCTCCTGGCTAATGGGTGGCGTGGACCTTCTTGTGGAAGAGGTAATCCTCCTTCTCGGGGAAGTGCTGGCCACACACCGGGCAAAGGCAGCCCTTCTCCTCGCTGTGCGTGCGGCGCACGTGGCTGTCGTGGGCGGCGTGGGAGGCGAAGGCTTTGCCACAGTGCTTGCACTTGAAGGGCTTCTCCCCAGAGTGCTGGCGGATGTGGGTCCGCAGGATGCTGGAGGCCGTGAACGCCTGAAAGGGCCGGGATGGGGAAAACAGGGAAGGGGGTGGTGTGAGGAGTTGGAATTATACCTATTTTCACATATACAATCCCCCAAGTTCATCTCACCCAGAGCCATCAGAAGCGCTGTGGTCTCAGAGTAAGCCCCCAAATATAGCTTGCATCCTCAAATATCTCACATCCTCAAACATCTCCCATCCTCAGCCAGCTGGAGAAAAAAAACCAACAAACCCAAACCTCACAGCAACAAAGAACCAGAAGCCACCAACTATCACACTCAGCTCAACGGATATAGTTGAGTCCATGGAGTAAGATGATGCTCAGAGAAAAGACTTCTGACGTAGGAACACCACTAAATATCTTCTACGTGTCAAAGGATAAGAAGTCAATACTGTCCTAATTAGCTTTGTAGCTTCTTTATGTTTGGGAGATATAATGAAAGTTCATTTTCAGCATGGAACCCTTTAAGGTCTACATACACTGGATTGGGGTTCAGCTGCCAGAATTCACCCACGCAGTCAGTTCAGCATCCATCTTTTTGGATTTCATTTTCCCCCCTCCATCATACTCTGTTCTTCCTTCAAATCAGGCATTCCAGCCTGGTTTCCCCTCCTCATGAGTATCAAAATGTGCACAATCACACTTTGTCCCCCATATAGAGACTCCTCCCGCATTTAGGGAGAAAACCCTCTCACTAGTCTCGAGCAGGAATATTGCAAAGTAACCCCCATTTCCCCTGTTTTTTCTCTTCCCAAGAGACCTTCAGGCCCTTACTATTTGCAGGTGACACAAAAACCCTCTGTAGTACAGTGCTGCTGCTGCACCATCACAAATAAAGCTTCACAGCAAAGAACAATCCATCTCAGGCACCTTTTCACCAGGAAACCTTAGAGCACAACTAGTTCTGAGACCGGGAAGTCCCTGGAGATGTTTATCAGCAGGGCCAAAGTGTGTTTTAGGGCCAGAGTGGTGACCTTGACCCAACACTTTTCCTTTCATCTCATGATTTCACCGAGATAGTGAGCAAAGGGGCAGGGAGAGCAAAGCTGCCCTGGAGCAGAGCCACTCTCAGAGGGAGAAGAGGCAAAGAGGAACTATGATTGTGTAGGAGGATCTGGTGAGGATGCTTTAAAGTAGTCCCTTGATTTCCCAGCCACAGAAATGATGGCTATGTCCCGGGATAGCTGCATCCCGCAGCTGGAGGACTAATGGTTTCACCTGATCCAACCTTCAACAGTCCTATAGGAGCAGCTGGGGGCTGGTCAAGAGTCCCATGTGTCCTAGAGATCTGCTCAGAGCAACCTGTAAAACTCTGCCATCTCTACCCAAGTTCAGAAGGTTAAAGGATGACATTGTAAACTGAAAGAGGGGAGATTTAGATCTTAGGAAGAAATTTTTTGGTGTGAGGGTGGTGAGACACTGGAAGAGGTTGCCCAGAGAAGCTGTGGCTGCCCCATCCCTGGAGGGGTTCAAGGCCAGGCTGGATGGGGCTTGGAGCAACCTGGTCTGGTGGGAGGTGTCCCTGCCCAGGGCAGGGGGTTGGAACTGGATGGTCTTTAAGGTCCCTTCCAACCTAAACCATTCTATGGTTCTTCATCCTAAACTCTGCCAGGGTGTCTGGGAGAGAAATATAATGGCTGAAAAGGAGTGTCTTCTAAGGTTCTTTACTACAGGACACTTCAGCTCTGTGTTAGTCCAGCCAGTCATAAAAAAACCTCTCTCTCCAAAAAGAGGAGCACCTTCCTACATACTGATGGTGCTTCTGCATTGCAGGGACTCTCCATAGCATCTGGAGATCTCCTGATATTTCTCCAGCAGCAGCATCCACCCTCCATCTGTCGGGAGAGCTCACCCCAATCCTCCCTGCTGGGAAGGGCAGTCAAGGGGGAGTACGTATCCCACGGGTGCTGTATAGCTCCATTCATGGTCTTTTTTTCAAAGGAAACCTCCCTGCCCAGTTGCACATCAACAGCCCAGTTACTTCCAAGGTGAGCAACGCACCAAGTCCTATCGTGCAGGTTTAGCTCATGGGCCAAATCTCTCCACCGCGCTCCAGAAACAGCATCAGAAATATCAAAAACTACCCATCATTTGATGAAAAAAGGGGAATTATCAGATCTAGCTGCGTGCCTTGGATGGGGCTTGGAACGTTCTCAAGCTTTCCTAGTCCTTATCCCCACAGCAGCTCTCCCAGCTGGGATGAAACATGGATTTCACACCAGATTTTGTTTCTCCAGCCTCAGCCAGCCCTGCCACTTCCACCATCAACCGTGCCCAGAACAGATACTCATCCGGTTAGCAATTAAAATAGGAGGTTATTTTCTTAAAAGAAAATGGAAAATAAATAGAAGAATTGAAAATGGCAGGCAGACAGAGGGATGGGGGCTCTGCCTCACCTTGTTGCAGTAGACACACTTGTAGGGGCGCTCCCCGGAGTGAACCCTCATGTGTTTGTTCAGGCTGGAGGACTGAGAAAAGCTCTTCCCACACACTGAGCACTGGGGAGGAAAAAAAAAATAATATATATATATAAAAAAAAGGTTTAAGTTAAATGGAAGAAACATTAGCATAGAAAAATTAGCTGTGTTTATGTATAATTCCTATGTATATTTATCTATATGCAAACACAGCAGTAATTTAAGCAAGAACTGTTTGAAATGGTCAGAATTTTCATCTGGTTTTGCAGCAATTTTTTTTTTTTTTTTTTTTTTTTTACAAAAAGGGAAATAATGCAAAATTTCAAAGCTTTTTTGTATTCAGTTAAAAACATTTCATTTAACTGTCCTTCAAAACATGAACAGAAAATAACGACTTTCAGTAACCAGAACTTGAAAAATTCTGTAAATTATTTTCTTAAAAATGCAAATGAACCTCTGGGTGCTGCTTTGAATTTTCACTCACCGAAAAAACAGATAAACCTCCTTAAAAAAAAAAATTATTTAAGGGGACCTTTTGAAATAGTAGCTGTTTACCCAAAAATGATGAGGCAGTGACAGCGCTGCCAGGGAGCTGCCGTCCTCACAGCGACAGGGAAAAACCCCCTTCGGAGGGGACAGAAGTCATTTGAGTCACTTGCACTGATTTAATGCCATTTGTAGGAGCCTTAAAACAATTTCCCTCCCTGCAATAATTGGCCAGAAATTATCTTTCACAAGTTCCAAATGAGCCAGGCTACGACTGATGTTGAAAGGAGGTTCATTATTTTACTGACACATTTTCCCATCTTTGCTTTCTGAGTTGGTCTGTTTTTGTACAAACGCAATATATTCAAAACAAGTTTATCTTCCTGCTGTTTTGAAGTATTTTTTTGGAGGAGAGGAGAGGGGGAGGAGAGAAAAAAGGGAATTACATATTTAATACGTTGTATTTAACAGGATTATATTTTTTTCATCTGTTACTAAATCAATGTGATATCCTGACATCGTAATATTGCGGATAATAAAAGCTTTTCCTGAAAAATTCAAGTTATTCCCTAAAGAGGTGTTTGGAGGATTTTTCAGGGCTGATTTAATTGTGCCATTTCAAGCACTGGAACTTGCCCTTCCCAAGCCTTTAGGAAAAGTCTGATTTTTGACCCTCTGTGCTCCTCGAAAAAACAGATGCTACAAGAGAGGTGTTCAGGGGAGAGGAGGGAAGTATCTCAGCAAGGATTTGCTTTAATCTGTTGAAAATCTGCTCTATGTTGGATGTAAAACTTTTAATTTCTCTTGTGTCTCACAGGCACTGACACTGACAGGGGGGAGTGTGGGTGGTGAAACACAGTCTTCTCCTGATCCTGGAGAAGTGCAGCACCTTCATACACAATTTAGCCTCACACTTTGTAAGAAAAGCAGCAAAACGACAAGCAAAACTGAAACAAAAAAAAAGGAAAAACAAAAAAAAAAGAAAAAAAAAAAAAAAAAAAAAAAAACCAAACAAAACACCCAGGAGAAACAGGCTTTTTGTTTTTGTTTTTTAAAGCCTCAGTGGGGCTGAGGAGTTGATTTTCCCCGATATAAATCAGTTCAATTCACTGAACTAAACTCTGCTGCACAAGACAAATTCTGGTTTTACAGGCAGAACAGCTGCATCAGGGAACTGCCAGGGGAACCGGAGGAGGGGAAACACCACCAGCATCTCCCCTCGACCCTAAAAAAAAGCCTCCTTAATTAAATTAATCCTCTCCCCTCTACCCCGACCCCGAAGAAGCAGTAAGTGGGGAGAGTCCCGGCTCACCTTGTGGGGTCTGTGCTTCTCGTGGACGTGGAGGATGTGGATCCTCAGCCTGTCCCTCTTCTCGAAGGAGCGGTTGCAGAGGTGACAGGGGAATTTGCGGTCCCCTTGGTCCACGCAGCGGGTGTATTTGAGGTGTTTGTCCCGGTAGTACCTGTAGGCGAACACCTTCCCGCACCGCTCGCACTTGAAGCTCTCCCCGGCTTCTGTGGGGCAGGAGGGAAGAAAAATGCCATTTCCCCCCATCCTGGTTATACCACAGAAAAAAAAAAAGGCTCATTTCCAACCCCCTCTCCCTCCTCAGAGCTGGGGAATTTGAAGTCTCCGGGAGGGGTAATAATACTACATAGATTCTGGGAGTATAATTAACCAAATACATCTCTGCTTTCTTATTTATTGCTTTTCTAACGGAGGGGAACGACCCAGAGCCCGCAGCTCGATAAAAAGCTTTGTTTTTTAGCCAAAATCACGATTTCATCCTTGTATCCCCATCAACACCCGGCGCATCCGGGAAAAATCAAGGCAGAATCGCGCAGAAAAGGGTCTTCCCCCCCCAGCCCCCCAAAACATCAACAGCTGTTTATTAGGGACATTGCCCTTCGATGTCACCTCCCGGCCCCGAAAGAAAAATAAATCTGCGTGTCTCCTCTGTCATTTTCAAAACGCTACCGAGCAAGAACACGTTTATTTGGTTTTCTTCTAAACATTTCAAACTGTTCTTAAAGAGCTGAACTTCGGAACGACAAGGGGAAAAGGCTTCAAACGTTTAACACATCCCTTTTGCTGGCTTGAATAAAAGTTCACTTTGGCTTAAGCCTTACAAAAATGAAATTAATTTACCAGCCGCCAACCAGGCACCTGAGGACAACAGTTTTAAGGAATTTCCGTGCCAAATTTCCGTGCTAATGTGCCAAATGCTAATCTCCCTTGCTGTCCCACCCCTTGACCCACCCGGCTCACCCTGCATTGGCACAAAACCGCTTTTCTTCATACCGAAGGTTTGTTTATATTTTTTTTTTTTTTTTCTGCACGTTATAAGGGTTTAATCCCGGTTTTTAAGTGCGTTTTTGGCATTTCTTCTGCGAGCAAACGGCTTCAGCCTGCCTCATTTACCGAGAGCGTTAATTGCACCACAAATAGCAAGTCAAGAGAGTGCGATCGCAGGATAAAATGGGACCAAAATCGGGAATGTCCCCCAAAAAGCCTTTTTGCTCCCCAAAATGACACCCCCCCCCCGAACAACGGCACAACCAGCCCAGCCCAGCGCCACCAGATGTTTTCCAATCTCCAGATGAAGACTTTTAACGCAACTTCCCCCGAGGAAAAGGTGAGTTTTGGGGGGAAAAGATAAAAGGGAGGGCCTCTCGAAGCCCAAGGAGGCGGCAGCTCCCGGTGCAAGCCCCGGGGTACTGAGGAGAAGCTGCAATTTGGGGTGCTGCGGGCAGAAGGGGGAGGGCAAGCAGAGCATGGGAGTGGGGTTGGGGGGTCACCGTCACCCCCAGAGCATCCCCGAGGTGCCGGGTCACCCCCCCCGCAGGGAGCGGGGGGCGTTTGGAGTAAGATATGGATGGAAAATAAAAGGTGATGCCGGATTTTCTTTCACCTCCCTTCATGCCAACCTAATCCCGGCCGGATTCCCGATGGGAATTGGGGGGCAGTGTCCCCCGGAGGGCTCACCTTCGGGATGCTGCGGGGGTCTCTTCCCCTCGGGGGTGCCCTTCAGGCTGATGGGGATGCCCAGGAACTGGACGTAGCAGTCTCCGTACCACACCAAGAGCTCCTGTTTGGGCAGGATCTCCTTGCAGGTCTCGTAGAAGATCTGGCCTTGGCACTGGATGGCCGTCAGGTTCTGCTCCTCGGGGAACCGGGCACAGTTGACCAGCGACATCCAGTTGCCAGCGGCGCCCTTCCCGTCGATGAAGTGGCTCAGGCGCCCGTATTCAAAGATCTGGAGAGCGGCGAGAGGAGGATTTGAAGTTTTCCAGTCCATACCAGTCCCAGCCCATCCGCACCGGGCTGCGGGAGATGGGGGGCTGAGTTTGGGGTTGAAGGGGGGGGACCCGGCGGCGCCTCCTCTACCTCCCACATGAGGGAATTGTCGTCGTAAGTCTTGATCTCGCTGGTGTTGACCACTTTGCCTTGGAAAGGGCCGAAGCGGACTCCTTTGGGGATGGGGGCCGTGCAGAAGACTCCCAGCTGAGCCACGTCCCCGTAGGCCACCCGTAGCACCGACAGCCCTGAG
>NW_015091360.1:764523-765845 GCF_001431845.1 Calidris pugnax | reverse complement strand
CCGAGCCCCCGACGGACCCGAAGCTCGGGTGGGATCTGCCCCCCCCGGATGAGGAGGAGGAGGCTGGGATGCAGGAGCGATGGTCCCCAGGGATGGACACCCTACCAGGGGGTCTCTGTGCTCCCCAGTGGGACCCGTGCCCCCCCACCACAGGGTTGAGGGTTTCTAAGTGTGGGGTTTTGGGGAATGGAAAGTCAAAAAGCACCTCTGGAAGTCCAGACCGACCTGAACGGGCAGCATCACCCTCGCAGCCACCCTGGGTTTCATGGGTGTCGCTGGGGTGGTTTGACTTCAGCATGAGGTTGCCTCTTGGGTGCCTGGCAGGACACTGGGCTCCTGCTGGGGTTTCCCAGGCTCCTTGACTACATCAGGATCTGCCCAGAACCGGACCAGAGGAAGACATCTGGCCCTTGGCCCTTGCAGAGGTCATAGAATCACAGAATGGTTTGGGTTGGAAGGGACCTTCAAGACCATCCAGTTCCAACCCCCTGCCCTGGGCAGGGACACCTCCCACCACACCAGGTTGCTCCAAGCCCCATCCAGCCTGGCCTTGAACCCCTCCAGGGATGGGGCAGCCACAGCTTCTCTGGGCAACCTGTTCCAGTGTCTCACCACCCTCACAGCAAAGAATTTCTTCCTGACATCTCATCTAAATCTCCCCTCTTTCAGTTTAAAACTGCTCCCCCTCCTCCCATGTCTCCCCTCCCTGATCCAGAGTCCCTCCCCATCTCTCCTGGAGCCCCTTGAGGGAGACTGGGTGATCCCCTTCTGCAGGATTTCGTCCTGCTTTCTCTGTGGGGTTTCTCCTTTTCCTAATCCCCCCTTCCTCCCAGGTGGCAACATTTTGCAATTACTGTGAAAAGGGGACATGGAAGGGGCTGCAGAATCCCAGGTGTGCACCTCACCATTGCAGGATGTCATTCCTGCCTGTGCAGGGGAGATGGAGAAATCTTTAGCCCGGGGTGAAACCCCACGGCAGGCAGGGCATGAGCAGGATGAGTCGCTGCAGAGCCTCCCTGTGTGGTTATGGTGTGCTATGAAAGCTAATCATAGAATCATGGAATGGTTTGGGTTGGAAGGGACCTCAAAGATCATCTAGTTCCAACCCCCTGCCCTGGGCAGGGACACCTCCCACCAGACCAGGTTGCTCCAAGCCCCATCCAACCTGGCCTTGAACCCCTCCAGGGATGGGGCAGCCACAGCTTCTCTGGGCAACCTCTTCCAGTGTCTCACCACCCTCATAGTAAAAAATTTCTTCCTGAGATCTAATCTGAACCTTTTTTCTTCCAATTTAAAACCATTTCCCCTTGTCCTATCATTAC
>NW_015091360.1:719500-764286 GCF_001431845.1 Calidris pugnax | reverse complement strand
CCTCCCGAGACCTGCTGGCCACACTTCTCCTGATGCAGCCCAGGACATGGTTGGCTCTCTGGGCTGCCAGCACGCACTGCCGGCTCATGTTGAGCTTCTCGTCCATAAGCACTCCCAAGTCCTTCTCCTCAGGGCTGCTCTCCAGCCATTCTCCACCCAACCTGTTATTTTGCCTGGGGTTGCCACATCCCAGATGCAGGACCCTGCACTTGGCTTGGTTGAACCTCATGCAATTTGCACGGGCCCACCTCTCCAGCCTGTCCAGGTCCCTCTGGATGGCATCCCTTCCCTCCAGCGTGTCAGCTGCGCCACCGAGCTTGGTGTCATCAGCAAACTTGCTGAGGGTGCACTCTATCCCACTGTCCATGTCTCCAACAAAGATGTTGAATAGTACACGTCCCAATACCGACCCCGGTGGAACTGGCTGAGGGGAGACCTTATGGCTGAGGGGAGACCTTATCAATGCCTACAAGTATCTCAAGGGAGGGTTGAAGGATGAGGGAGCCAGACTCTTTTCAGTGGTTCCCAGTGAGAGGACGAGGGGCAACGGGCACAAGTTGGAACAGAAGAGGTTCCACTCAAATATGAGGAGAAACTTCTTCACAGTGAGGGTGCCAGAGCCCTGGAACAGGCTGCCCAGGGAGGTTGTGGAGTCCCCTTCCTTGGAGATTTTCAAGACCCGCCTGGATGCTCCTGAGTAACATGCTCTGACAAGCTCTGGGTGGTCCTGCTTCAGCAGGAGAGTTGGACTAGATGATCTCTATGGTCCCTTCCAACTCTAAAATTCAGTGAAATTCAGTGAAACACCACTCGTTACTGGCCACCACCTGGACATTGAGCCGTTGACTGCCACCCTTTGGGTACGGCCATCCAGAATCGATGCTGTGTGGCTTGAGGGAAGGGTTTCAGGTGGGCAGTTCAACACACTTCCATGGACACAGCATCAGTAGCGTAGGAGTACTGCCAGAGTTAATTAGATTTACAGGAAGAAGCTTTGGAATAAGCCTCCCAACTGCACAGAGAAGTTTGAGTTACCCTCCAAAACGCCAGATAACCTGGAATCTCCTGGCTTCCCTGCCTCCGGGTGTCCCAGCCCAGGAAAGGGGAAAGGGGCTTGTGGAGGAGATGTGCTCACGTTGGAGGTTTTGTAGAAATTAAGAGAAACAACCTTTTCTTTAAATTCCCACCATTAGTTAAATCCTAGACATGCCCAGAAATAAAAACATCCCTTTTTTTCTAGAAGCTTGACCACACAGAGCCTAGGAGAGGAAAAGGGCTTGAGGCACCGCTGTCGGAGGGAAGGGTTTCAGGTGGGCAGTTCAACATGCTTCCATGGAGGCAGCACCAGTAGCGTAGGAGTAGTGCCGGAGTTGATTGGATTTACAGGAAGAAGCTTTGGAAGAAGCCTCCCAACTTCACAGAAAAGTTTGAGTTACCCTCAGAAATGGCAGATATAACCTGGAATCTCCTGGCTTCCCTGCGTCCGGGTGTCCCAGCCCAGGAAAAGGGAAAGGGGCTCATGGAGGAGCTGTCCTCGAGTCGGAGGTTTTGTAGAAATTAAGAGAAACAAACAAAATGTCAGACCTTTAAATTAGAATCATAGAATCGTCTAGGTTGGAAGAGACCCTTGGGATCATCGAGTCCAACCATCTACCCTACTCTACAAAGTCCTCCCCTACACCATGTCCCTTAGCACTGCATCTAAACGGCCCCTAAACACAGCCAGGGATGGGGACTCCACCACCTCCCTGGGCAGCCTGTTAAATCCCACCATTAGTTAAATCGTAGACACGCCCAGAAATAAAACCATCCCTTTTTTCTAGAAGCCTGACCACACAGAGCCCAGGAGAGGAAAAGGGCTGTCACTGGATTGCAGATGATCTTTAGAGGCTTCCATCCCCGAAGAGGTTAAAGCCATTTATTTTATTAAAACAGTCCCCTTGGCAGGGAAATCTCCGTCTCACGTCCCCTCAGCTCAGCCAGCTCCTCGGTGTGGAGCGTCCCTGCTCCAGCAGTGGTGGGGGAGCAGCATCTGAAGGAAAAAATTCAGTATGGAATTATGGCTCCAAAACGATAAGCCTTAAAAGGAGCCCTGGGGACCCCCTGGCTGCCCTCGGCTTCTGCACCAGGAGACTTTCCACGGCTCCTGGCATTTAGCACCTTGCCTGGTGGCACCTTAGGGTGCCCCCCAGGCCAGAGCCACCCACCCAGAGCGCAGGGCTCTCAGCAGCCTCCCCTCCATCAGAGCAGGGAGCCATGACCACCAATGTGTGTGTGTGTGTGCCTGCTTCGGCTTTTTGGCCACTGAAGGGCTCCTCAGGTTGCCCTTGGGGACCTTCTCAGGATGTTATCCCAGCAGTCCATCCCCCCCTCCCCTGCTGAAGGGTTTTTGAGGGGGTTCCTGCTCTGCTGTGACGTGGGGGTCCATGTTAAAGACAAGCACCAAAGGACATCCCTGCCGGCTGCTCGCGTGGCGTTCAGTCACCCAACGCAGGGCTCGTCTCCTTGGATTGATCCAGATTTCTTGATCCAAAAATTTGCATCCCAAGCCCTCCCCTCCTCCTCTCAGTTTGGACACAAGCTCTTGATGGTAGAAGCATAGAATTGCCTGGGTTGGGAGGGACCTTCCAGGTCATCGAGTCCAACCATCAACCCAACATTGACAAAACCCATCACTAACCCATGTCTCTAAGCACTATGGCTGCCCGGCTTTGAAATACCTCCAGGGATGGTGACTCCACCACTGCCCTGGGCAGCCCATTCCAATGTGCAATAACCCTTTCCATGTCAAAATTGTTCCTAATCTCCAATCTGACCCTCCCCTGATGCAACTTGAGGCCGTTTCCTCTTGTCCCATGGCCTGTTCCTTGGGAGAAGAGACCGACCTCCCCTGGAGAGAGCGAGAAGGTCTCCCCTCAGCCTCCTTTTCTCCAGGCTGAACACCCCCAGCTCCCTCAGCCTCTCCTCATAAAATTTGTGCTCCAGACCCCTCACCAGCTCCGTTGTCCTTTTCTGGACCCCCTCCAGCCCCTCAATGCCTTTTTTGTGGTGAGGGGTCCAACACTGGACACAGCCCTTGAGGTGGGGCCTCACCAGCTCCCAGTACAGGGGGACAGCGTGTTCAGCTGACAGGCGACCAACACCCCACCCATCACAGAATCACTCAGGTTGGAAGAGACCCTTAGGATCATTGAGTCCAACCATCTCCCCTACTCTACAAAGTTCTCCCCTACACCATAACCCCCAACACCACATCTAAACGTCCCTTAAACACATCCAGGGATGGTGACTCAACCACCTCCCTGGGCAGCCATGAAGATGCTCAGAGGGCTGGAGCCCCTCTGTTTTGAGGACAGGCTGAGAGTCATCACTCTTACTCCCACTCTATGTCTCCCTTACACCAGGCTCCTTACTTTGCCTCCTACACATTCCCAAACACACAAGTTACACCCATGAACAGCCCCCTCATCCTCCAAAGACCACCAGCAGACCCTGATGCCCACCTTCCCACCCGTGGGCTCCCTGTGCCCCAGCACTTACACTGACAACCAGCTCCAGCACCAGGGGACGAGGGAATCCCAGTCAGGGCACCAGGCGCTGTCATGGAAATAATCCAAATCACAGTTTAGCTCAGAGCAGCAGCAGCAGTTTATTGCTGTGGCTGTAGGAGAGGACAGAGGGGAAAACTTCTGCTGGTGTGGAGCATGGAAAAAAAAAATGGGAAAACACACATTAAAGCCATTCAACTTTCCTTTTTGAGCATGAGCTGTATCGCAGGGAGCTGGATGAATTGCTCTGGGCACGTTGGCCATGGGTCCTTCCAGCCTCCTGAGCAGCTGGAGGACAATTCACACGGAGTGAGGAAGTGAACCATGGCCTGAAACTGGGGTGGGAGAGACATTTTTGGTGCAACAATAATTTTGGAGCAACAGGCGAGTCTCCCCACCCCACCTGCACTCCAGGGGAGACCCCCACAGGGAGCTCTGTGTCCAGCTTTGGACCTCCCAACATAAGAAAGACATGGACCTGTTGGAATGGGTCCAGAGGAGGCCATGAAGATGCTACGAGGGCTGGAGCCCCTCTGCTGTGAGGACAGGCTGAGAGAGTTGGGGGTGTTCAGCCTGGAGAAGAGAAGGCTCCGGGGAGACCTTAGAGCCTCTTCCAGTCCCTAAAGGGGCTCCAGGAGAGATGGGGAGGGACTCTGGATCAGGGAGGGGAGCCATAGGAGGAGGAGAAACCATTTTAAACTGAAAGAGGGGAAATTGAGATGAGATCTCAGGAAGAAATTCTTTGCTGTGAGGGTGGTGAGACCCTGGAAGAGGTTGCCCAGAGAAGCTGTGGCTGCCCCATCCCTGGAGGGGTTCAAGGCCAGGCTGGATGGGGCTTGGAGCAACCTGGTCTGGTGGGAGGTGTCCCTGCCCAGGGCAGGGGGGTTGGAACTGCATGATCTTTAAGGTCCCTCCCAACCCAAACCATCCTATGACTCTATAAAAGGCAGTGTCACTTTTTGTCACGATGACAAGTCAGTAGAACTTGTCTCTATGTCACATGCTCTAGTCTCTGCCAACGAAGCTTGATCCAGAAAGCAAAAAGTTCAGCTAAAACTGTTGTCAAGAACTTTCATTTCCCCTTAATATTAATAAATTCTAAGGGGATAATCGTGCCTAAAGGCAAGGTTCCAATAAGAAACATTTTCCCTCTTACTGCATACACAGATGTCTTCTCTACTTGTTTCTCACCTCACTTTGGGAAGAACCTTCCTCCCTCCTTGCTCTCCTTACCGTGGCAGTATGTCCCTCATATCCAAGGATCACCCCCATTTTGCCAAAGCCAAGAGAACCGCAGGGTAAGGCTTGTTTTGGTGGCAATGGCAAAGGTTAACAGCATTTGGAGGTCTTTAAAATAATTTTAGCTTCTACATTTTTTAATATAAATAGCTTTTTCTTCCTCTTTCATTTCCCAGAGAGAGCAGCAGATCATTCTGATGGGCAGGCATTCTTGTAGCTGCTTTTGGTTTTGTTTCTTTTCTTCCTCTTTTATTTCCCAGAGAGAGCAGCAGATCATTCTGATGGGCAGGCATTCTTGTAGCTGCTCTTGGTTTTGTTTTTAAGTTGACCAAGAAAGTCCTCATAATGAACTGCTTAAACATTTTCCAGTTAATATAGCACTAGAAAGGTAAAAGGATTTGAGAGTAACAACCAGCTGGAATATACAAAAGCCTGGAATATACAAAATACACAAAACCTGCTCTTTTTAAAAGCTGCTGACTGACCTACTCTCTGCTGCTCCATCTTACACCCTTCCATGAAGAAATGAAGACACAACAGAAACACCTTGAAATCTCTAAAGCCATGTAAAACCCGAAGGCATTAAAATTTATTAAATGATGCAATAACAACAGAATTCTTTATTTACAATAGCATTATTTAACATCAAATAAGCAAATAGCATCGGCAAAGCAATATTAACTTGCATAAATGTATTTAAAATTTTTCTCTGAATATATCTACCTTTGCATAAACTGCTCACACTAGAAATACAAACATCGATGCAGGTGAACAAAGTGATGTTCAGAGTCAACTCCATTTTGAAAATAAATCACAACCTGAAACACTGTAAGCTTTCTCCTGAAGAACCATAGTTTATATATTGCTTAATTTTACCCTTGTAATAATCTTTTTCATATACACACATCTCAGATGCAACTTCATGATGAACTGTACAAATAAAACCCACAAATGACATAAAAGGGAAAAAAAAAAAAATTAAATGACAGTAAATGTTTGAAGAAACGTGTCCATCATCTCTATTGAACAACATAAAGATTAAGTGATGACGCACTTATTCCAAAATTGTACACAATTCACTATACAAATATAATACATCAGACAGCTATGTAGGAATATACAAGACTTAAAAACAGATCTAAGGCATTATGCTAGATTTTAGCATTTTGAGGTTCTTGCACATAGCTTTTACCTGTAGTAAGAAACTTAAAAGATTTTTTTTTTTTTTGTTTTAGTCTACAAAGAAACACCAGGGAGAAAAGTCTAATTAAAATCAAAGCCACTACAGTAAATTTTCTTTTGTGCAGAGAATGCTTTTGCTCTTAGGCAGCATACTACCATACAAATACTAGAAAACTTTTAAATTCACACCAACAATTAATGGCTTAAGTTGCATTTCAAAACTGATTGTGTATCTTTGGGTTCTGCAAGTGGAGCTGTGCCACCCATTTCATCTGTTAAGCCCATAGGAATTCCGCATTTTTAAACAAAGATTAAAAAAATGCATCGTATAAACTGCAAAAACATTGCTTTTCATGAATCCAGGCCCGAAGGGATACCGGTGTGGGACGAGATTTTAAAGATCCGAGTACAAATTAATTCATCATAGCAAAAAAACAGCTCACTTCACTTTTTTAACCTTACCACATGACATGAACACTTACAGAGGTCGCGCGACCGCGTAGAGAACGCTTATTTTTTTTTCACATTATGCGCCTTTTTTCACATTTAGTAATGTTAAGTCGAACACTGATTCATTGTTCTGTTAAACAAAACCCAAGTACTTTTCGCCGACAAATTTACCGTATACAGGATGAAAAATACTGATAATGAAGGGAATCGATTTGGCTTTTTTTTGTTGTTTTTGTTGTTTGTTTGTTTGTTTCTATAGTGATCAATATGATCAGAAGATTCCTTCACTCACTTTTCTCTTTCCTTAATTAGAAGACGACTAAAGTTCACGATAAACCCAAGCGGAGCCAAAGTGATAGGTACAATCTCCTTTTCTGTCCAAATGGCAAGGGATGAAAGAAATATCATTGTAATGACCAGAGATGATAAGGGTTGTTTGCAGGTCTGTCACGGAACGGGACAAATTTAAAGTATTTTGTCCACTGTGACCAAGAATAATCTGTCTGCGGAGGTTACGGTTAACCATCAGAAAAAATAATGGAATAGGAACAAAATTAATTTCGAAACTCATTTTACATGAGCGGTGCATAAATTCCTTCAAATTTATGCATTCCTTGTACAAATAATTTCATTTTTGTCAGATATATAATGCAAGTTCAAGACGAATGGGGTCGTAGCCACCAGGCTGTGGAGCTCGGGGCTGATGGCTATTTTGGTTTTCCACCAGCAGGTAAGAGGATGGCTCAGCCCCCGGAATATTCCGTCTCAGTTTGGGAGCCAAAGGGTGACAGTTGGAAAAATGTTGTTTCTCCAGAACGGTGTCACCACCCTCCCTTGGGGACAAACTCAACTGTGCATTTCATCGAAAGCCAGCTACAGAGACAGCCTGTTTCTAACCACCTGTATCGTATCTTCCTCAGCCTTCATACAGAACAGATGCTACTTGATTTGAATTCCCTCCAGAAAATTAAATGGTAACAGAATAAACCTTTCGCCCCCCAAAGCCTGGCTGATGAGATGTTATAAAATGCACCACGACATCAATAAATTTGAGTTTGGGTTAGAAAGACAGCGGAAAGAAAACAAGAGGTCAAACCCATCCATCTCTTAATATTTCAAGTCCTCAGAAACCGATGTCAGTTTAGTAAAAGATTATTCCAACCGCAGTGGGCAAGAAAACAAAAATACCCCCAAACAGTGGCCTGCTTAGTAAGAGTTAAGTTTTTTTCTAAGATTTGTTACGAAAGGATATAAAGATACAAAAATCAAGAATTGGTTCCTACAGTGGCTGCATATAATCTAGGTTAGTTCAATGACATTATGAGCAGAATCACAAGGTTTAGAAAATGAGAAGTCTCAAGCCTACAAATTAGGTCTAATCAAGGCATTGTGATCCTTTACAAAACACTTTCCCAGGAGACACACACGGCTAAGAAGATATCTAATTTAATACTGAAGTACCTCATTTGGAATCAACTTCACAACATGTATATCTCACAAAAATTATACAAGTAAAACACTTAAGTTCTCAACTTAAATTATTGCTTGTTTACATAGAAACTGGGTTTTATGTACCTTACAAAAACGTCCTCGTAGTCCACACTGCTTCAAAATAATCCGAAACACACGATAGTGGTGAAGTCTGTAGTGAAATCTGCTACAGGGATTAGAGCAATTGGTATTTTTCCCAGCCAAGGGGATGGAAACCAGAAATGCTCATGCTTTAAAACAGCAGGTTTTTTTTCGAGCTCTTTGATATTATGCACCAATTCTGCCACTACCAAAACCAGTACATGCCATTACCATCCAACTTTGCCGTTGGGCTGTCCAGATTGCTGGAAACACACCGAGAGAAATAAAGGGGTAACTTGCTTTTTTTTTTTTTTTTTTTCTTTTTTTTTTTTTTAAATTCTATTAGAAAGAAGAGAAAGATGCCAGAGGTCAGGAGAGCCAGGTGAAAATAATAAAAATAAAAATAAAAATCAGGATTCGCTGATTGTTAGGAATTTAATTAAATAAGAATGTCACCAACGTGTATTTTTGGATTCATGACTTGCATTATCAACATCACCACCAAAGCCAACCGAAACGCCCCCTTTACAAACAGCCCTCTCACCAGGTTGGGGGGTTTTCAGCCGTTTTTACAACTTTAACCCCGTTCGGAATTGGTCTGTGTCGTTTTCTGCATCGGTTTCATCTCCTCTGACTCCTCAGCGGAACGTGCTCCTTGGAGGTCTCTCTAGGGACCAGGCGTTGCTTCTACACCCTCTTCCACGCCTTCTCTCCGCCCCAAAATGCAGGCCTTCAGTCTAAAACGCCGGTTTTCAGACGGAACTGAATCCTTTGCACCAGAACTGAATAAGCCAGGGAAATAAAAGCAGGAAAAAAAAAAAAAAAACAACAAAAAAAAACCAACCCAAAAAAACCAAAACCCCAAGGTCTAGAACTACAAACGGAAACAGAACGAGAGCGACGGTGGTTGTTTTGTTTTTTTTGTTTTCTCTTTTCCTTAAATACATACATTTAAATACATTCAATCTGACATGGTTTTATGAAAATTGCCTGTCAACATTTACTTCGCAAGGAGAGATCTAAGTTGCACTAAGGTGAATGCAGTGAACAGACTGAGCGACTGTCTGTAGGCGAGGCTTCAGACTGTCAAAGAAGAGGCCGCTCTTCGGGCAAACAACGGCAGCCCCCGGCTCCCCTTTGGGGCAGGAAGGCCGGGCTGAGTCCCGGCGGCAGCAGGTAGCCACCGGCGGCAGCAGGTAGCCACCATCGGCAGCAGGTAGCCACCGGCGGCAGCTCAGCTGGGTCAGGCCAAACAAGACGCAGCTCTTCAAACCGGGAAGGATTTGGGGCCGTTTTAAAGCCCGGTCAGCTGAAGAAAGGAGCAACCGAACCACCCGGCAGGGTCAGCAATATTTCTGCAAAAAAAAAAAATAAGGAGAAACGGGGAGAAAAACCCAGTGAGTTCTTCCTTCTGCGACAGTGAAGACGGACAGAGGCGAAGGAGAGTCAGACGCTGGACGGCAGCGTCCACCATCGACCATACACTGGTGTATTACTGTAAACCTGGAAATTAATTTGAATTTATAAAGCCAGACTTTTCTCTGTGCACACTGCGATTTAATTCCGGTGGTATCAGTGGGGGTTTAATTGCACTGCATACTCAGGTCCTCAACTAATTCTAATTATCATGGATATTGTAACAACTCGGGGTCATCTGCCTCTCACAGAACTCCAGTTCTAAACCACAAAAATATGGTTTAAGAGAAGTCTCATACTCACAGTATGTACAAAACCTCCCTGTGTTACTGCTGTAACTGTTTCAAAGGAAACTACTGTCTTGGTTCACTTTGCCCTCCAAGAATGGTAATAAAAAAGGGGAATAAAAAAGTAAAAAAAAGTTTCAGCTACCGATTCCTAGGGAAGTTCTTTACCTCATACTTACTAGAATCACCCAGTCATAGAATCACTCAGGTTGGAAAAGAGCTTTAGGATCATCAAGTCCAACCATCTCCTCTACAAAGTTCTCCCCTACACCATATCCCCCAACACCCCATCTAAATGACTCTTAAAACTCATCCAAGGATGGTGACTCAACCACCTCCTTGGGCAGCCTATTCCAATGTCTGACCACTCCTTCTGTGAAGAAGTTTTTCCTCATGTCCAGTCTAAACCTACCCTGTTGCAGCTTGAAGCCGTTCCCTCTTGTTCTGTCACTAATTACCTGTGAGAAGAGACCAGCACCAACCTCTCTACAATGTCCTTTCAAGTAGTTGTAGAGAGTGATGAGGTCTCCCCTCAACCTCCTCTTCCTCAAACTAAACAGTCCCAGCTCCCTCAGTCGCTCTTCATCAGATTTATTCTCCAGGCTCCTTCCAGCATCTTAAAATAGAATATTCTAATAGAATATAACACAAATAGAACACAAACTGGCTTCAGCTGAGTAGATTATTTTGTACTTTCTTATTTAAAACACCCTCAGGATGTGGGTTTGACAGTTGTTTTAAGACTGTCCCTCTCCGCCTTCCTCCCCTCGCAAGCTCCTGCTCCCATGGGCAATGGTGGTCAGTCAGGTCAGAGCTGATCCAGCCAAAACCCATTTTTCTCCTCCCCTGAGGGTTGCTTCTCACTGGCATCCTCCAGCTCCTTGCTCGCAGCCTCCTACTGTGTACGAGCAAGGCCCCGTTAGCTCTGGGACTGGTCCATGCACACGCTGCCACGCTGCCTTCTGGAAGCTGCCTACACCACGTTTGGACTCTACCACACTTTCCTCTGCCACCACAGCAGGCCTAGAAATGTATCTCTATTGTCAAATAGAGTCAGCAGCAAGAAGCATCCCATCATTCCAAAAGCAGCGTGGCCAGCAGGGCCAAGGCGGGGATTCTGCCCCTCTGCTCCGCTCTGGAGAGACCCAACCTAGAGCTCTGTGTCCAGCTCTGGAGTCCTCAGCACAGGAAGGACATGGACCTGTTGGGATGGGTCCAGAGGAGGCCACAAAGCTACTCAGAGGGCTGGAGCCCCTCTGCTGTGTGCAAGAGTAGAACAGTTATCTGAAAACCCCCAAATTTCACTGACTCTAAGATTATTGCTCTTCTGTATTCAGTTACACTGGACATCCCTCAAAAAACTCAGCTACCAACAGTATTCTTCAGACATTTACTTGTGAAAAGGAGCAGGTTCAAATTTTTCCTTTACCATGTGAAATTAGTTAATACAAATTTGTTCCAATAATGGCAAAAGGATACGTCAAACTATTTTCAGGTGTACAAATGAAGGGTACTTAGTGCCTTGAAAGAGAGAGAAAAATTCTCTGTCCTCTAATTCCCTTAAAAACAGCTTCTCTGTTAAACATTAGTATCATCCTTGCAAGCTTTGCATCGTTAGTATCATCCTTGCATCATTCCAATTTCTTTTCTCAACCAGTAGGAAACTTTAAATTTTTTGCTGTTGGATTTGGCACAAGAGGGAAATTCGTTTGTTTAATTCCATCTTTTCTGGCATCAACACCACAGAGAGGGCAGCGGGAGGGAACCAAGGCCCGAGGGTCACGGGCCTCAAGCTGGGAATGACACGACTCCTGCGGGAGTAGCGGCTGGGATCTGCCCCTTCTCACTGCGACCCGCAGCTCGGGGCGATTTAAAGCCTTAATTTGATTTAAAGCCTTGATTTAAAGCCCTTCCCGGCGCCTCCTCTTGCCCGGGGGTGCCGGGAAGGAGCGGGCGGCGGCCGCTAGATGGCGCTTCCCGCGCGCGGCACCGGCCCTACGTCTCCGGTGACGTCATAACGGACGCACCGATCTCTGTGAGGCGGCGCAGAGTTGGGGGGGGCGGGTCAGCGCCTCAGGTTTTTGGGTGGGCGCCGGGTCTGAACCCCAGGGTTTGGTGGCACAAAGTTATTTAAAATGAAGATTATTTTCATTAAAAAAAAACAAAACCCACAAAATAACAACAAAAAAAATCCCCTCGGCTGAGGAAGGGCACGTAAAAACCCACCTCATTTCCTCAGCTGCGCCCCAAGACCTCCACAACCTCTTTCCTTTAGCACTCTTACTGTCCGGAATATAAATTGTTTTTTTTTTTTAACCTAATCCAACGCTAATTACCCCGTGGGTTGGAAATTTGTGTGGAAATGAGTCCTACCGCTCAGCTCGGGAGAAGCGCTTGGGAGAAGCAATAAATTAAATAATTCATGAGTTTTTGGCCCTAAGTATAATGCAAGGAGAAGCGGAGAAAACAGGATGAGACACGAAATGGGTTAAACGTGCAGCAAGAGTAAATATAAATCAACGTTAAAGTCTTTCCCATCATCAGCAAATCGTCGTGTAATTGCTCTGTAAAAAGCAAATACCACCGTATTGTTAATTCAATAATGTCTTTGTGTCGATGTAAATGGATTCTGCGTTACTCACTGCAGTAACGCTGCTGGGACCTAAACATGGAACTTCATAGAGGTGTCACCAAAAGGGGAATTGAAAAAAATCAATTGCACAAAACTTAATTACTGGGTACTTTTAAACTTTGTAAGTAAAAAGATAACTATATTCCGAGTTCGGTTGCCTCTGTAGGCCTATGTATGTCATTTCTCACCCGTGTTGCATCTCCGTCCTGCTTTATCATATCCATTCCAGGCAGCTGGTTTGGAAAAAGATTGCCTCCCCTCATAGCAGGATCATTAACCTGTTGGTAACGAGACACGAAGGAGAATGAATTACAAAAAAACCCACAAAAACATTGGGAAGAGGGCTGGGAATTAAAAAAGAAGCGTTAGAAACCCCGCCCTGGTGCTACTTGGATGTGCCAGCGCTGGGTTTGGATGCCACCCTGCAGTTGGGGAAGCGATGATACAGCTCAGCACCCTTCTCCTGCGACACCTCTTATCCTGCTTCACAGCCAAGCAACAAAGATCTCGTATTTTACACAAACAGGCAACATTAATTAGGTCAGTATTACTGGGAGAGGACACGCCTGAAACCAGAAACGCTCAACTGCTCTCCTGACCTCCGTAAGGCACCGCTTTTCTGCTTGCAGACCACCACGCGAGGTGTCTTCTCAAAGCCCGATGAGGTAACACGTAGGCCGAATTATACCAACCACTGACTTAAGTTTTAATGACACTTATTTTTTCTGCTGGTAAGGAAAATGGAGAAAGAGAGCACCGAAGAGGAAATCCTGCAGCTGCATGCTCTCCTGGAGGGATGCTCTCAACGCTTTGGAGAATGCAGCCAGGGGAGAGGACCGAGGCTGCGTGTTCCTGAACCAAAGGGTCTGTCAAGCCCAGTTTCGGGGAAAGAGAGGCTTGCCAGATCTGCAGCACCGCTTTCTAAATCAAAGGATTAATCTCCCCTCAATTCTCTCTCCTCTCTCAATTAAGGATTAATTGACCCCACCTGGAGCACTGTGTCCAGCTTTGGAGTCCTCAGCACAGGAAGGACATGGACCTATTGGAACGGGTCCAGAGGATGCCACAAAGATGCTCCGAGGGCTGGAGCCCCTCTGCTGTGAGGACAGGCTGAGGGAGTTGGGGGGGTTCATTCTGGAGAAGAGAAGGCTCCAGGGAGACCTTAGAGCCCCTTCCAGTCCCTAAAGGGGCTCCAGGAGAGATGGGGAGGGACTCTGGATCAGGGAGGGGAGCCATAGGACGAGGGGGAACAGTTTTAAACTGAAAGAGGGGAGATTGAGATGAGATCTCAGGAAGAAATTCTTTGCTGTGAGGGTGGTGAGACACTGGAAGAGGTTGTCCAGAGAAGCTGTGGCTGCCCCATCCCTGGAGGGATTCAAGGCCAGGCTGGAGGGGGCCTTGAGCAACCTGCTCTAGTGGAGGTGTCCCTGCCCAGGGCAGGGGGGTTGGAACTGGATGATCTTTGAGGTCCCTTCCAACCAAAACCATTCTATGATTCTATGATTCTGTGATTTGATCCCTCAAGTACATAAAAGAGTCTCTAAGCATTACAAATAGCAAGCAGAGGGAAAACCACAAGATTTGGGGCAAAATCTTCATTTTCTACTTGGTGATGCCGAGAGCCTAGGCAGTGAGCGAGAGAAGCTGGAGATCACAGAATCATAGAATGGTTTGGGTTGGAAGGGACCTTAAAGATCATTGAGTTCCAACCCCCTGCCCTGGGCGGGGACACCTCCCACCAGACCAGGTTGCTCAACCTGATGTGATACACCAATATGAGCAGATAAACACCAAACTTTGTATTTTTGAGCTCTGGCTATGTGTCTGTGACACAGTATAACGCCACCAAGAGAGACAGGAGACAGAGCCAAAGCAACCTGTTTGGTACCAAAACTCATATACTTGCTTCTTGCCAGGTAAATAAGCCCAGGCACAGCTTTTTACTAATAAGTAATAGACATTACTTCCAAACCCATCCAATAACATATGAAATGTTAAGGGTTTTTTTGGTGTTTTTTTGTTGTGTTTTGTTTTTAAAGCTGGAACACATTGGCAGTAGAACCACTGTTACTCACTGTGGTTAGAAAAGATGAACGTGTGAAGTTAAAATTACGTATTACAGAGCAAAAAACCAGCAATGAATAAGTAAGTAAAAGTGTAGGTGACAGTTATAAAAAAAAGCCAAAAAGGACGAATGAAACGGCAACAGTCAGCAGAATTGAGGCAAATACAGTCATTTTGAAAACCACCAGCTACAAGAAAAAGTTTAGCACAGCCTGGGTCAGTTGCTAAATAAAGGTGCCAAATTGTAAAACGCTATGGCCTGAACACAGAAGAAAACCCCTAATTTTAGTATTAATAGAAACATTTGTATTTATTCCTGTCTCGTGGAGAAGACCACGTGGAACAGCACGGCAAACATTTCTGAGGACTAAAAAACCCAGAAATGGTCCCTCAGTTGCCAACTGGCCACCCCTGACCCAGAAGAAGCATTTGCTTGCAGGGTTTGCAGAGGGTACAGTGCTGGGGTGGTACCTCAGGAGGAAAATAGGCTACTGCTACAGAATGAGCCACGGGACTTCAGGAAGGTAATAGATGTGGGGTCAAAGAAGGCAGGTTTCATCTATGTAGAATGTGCTGAGGAGGGTTTGGGGATCGTCCTAAGGGTTTTAGTATGTGCTCTCCAGTGACATGGTCACCAGCAGAGGCAAGAAAGAGAAACACCAAGCAGAACTTGACTCTGCACAGCTTTGGTGCAGCCACTGCTAAATCACTGTCTCCAGTTACTCTCTTCATACCTCTAGAAGGGAAGTTACAACGGAACTAAGTGGATCCACAGAAGGGACCGATGGGATGAAAAGAGCAACAAAGCTGGTGAGGGGTCTGGAGCACAAGTCTTGTGAGGAGAGGCTGAGGGAGCTGGGGTTATTCAGCCTGGAGAAGAGGAGGCTGAGGGGAGACCTTCTCGCTCTCTCCAACTCCCTGAAAGGAGGGTGTAGAGAGGTGGGGGTCGGTCTCTTCTCCCAAGTCACAGGCGACAGGACAAGAGGAAATGGCCTCAAGTTGTGCCAGGGGAGGTTCAGGCTGGGTATTAGGAAAAATTTTTTCACTGAAAGGGTTCTGGAATGGGCTGCCCAGGGAGGTGGTTGAGGCACCATCCCTGGAGGTGTTCAAAAGACGGGTTGATGCAGTGCTGGGAGGTATGGTTTAATGGTGATGCTTCTTGTTTGTTGTGTGGGTGTCTATTTTTGTCAGTTAGGTTGACGGTTGGACAAGATGATCTTTAAGGTCCCTTCCAACCTAGAAGATTCTGTGATTCTGTGAAAACCAATTGTTGAGTTGGATAAAGACCCTCAGACCATTCATCTTACTGGAAGCTGGATAAACTCTATCTTGAAATAAGATCTTGTAGTCTACCAGGAAGGAACTGCAGTCAGACAACTGTGCTAGTGGAAACAGCAGTCTGCATGGAAATATTAGAAATAAACCCAGATCTCTTTCTATAATGCACGTTTCTCACTTCAGGTACCTGGGGAAAATTTTGTAGCGTGGTGGGCGTGCTGAGAAATCAGACTGGGCTGTCGCCTTCAAACCCCCACTATTTCTTTTTTTGGTTTTACTACTGTTTTACTACATTAAATGTGTGCACTTGGGAACTAATAATATTAATTAAAAAATCTGCTATAGTTGGGCCCAGCAACTGGGAATATCAGAGAAGGTGACAAATTTGGGAGTATCAAAATGACTTCAGGTCCCCAGTATGTGGCAGCTGTGAAAGACAAATGTGATCTGGGGCTATATCTGTCAGAGTGTTCCAAAAGAAAAGGGGAAGAACTAGTGCTGTGTACACAGCTCTGGTGCTCAGGAAATACTGATTGGAACTGGAACAGGTGCAGAAAAGGAATTTAAAGCCTGCAAGAAGAGACTGAAACACTGTGGCTTGTTTAAACTTACAAGAAAAATCCCAGGAAATCCAAAACAAAAACAATCCAACAACCTCAAAACAAAATAAAAGCCAACAACCTCAAAACAAGAAAAAAATCATCTTGACAGAACGACTCTTTCTAAAATACAAGAAGAGAAAAGAGCTGTTTAAGCTGAAGGACAACAGTAGAAAAGTAAATACTCTGTTATCAAATTTAGACTGGAAAAAGGACATATATTAACAGGCCAGTAACAAAACCAGCTTTAAACTGGAACATTGTGGTGTCAGAAAAAAGGTTTCTGATCCTGTCCACCATAAAGCAGGAGACGCTGCCTGAAGACAGAGATAAGAACCCAACAGAGCCAGGACCCAACAACAGAAGAGGTACTTTCCTGCCCATATTTCTAAGAAAAGTCCATAATTTCTAGTCTGTGTGTTGAACAAATGGGAGTTCAGCTCTGAAACAAACATACGGACCTGTTAATTAAGAGAACTTGCTTGTCAAAGACTTTCTAATTAATTAACACTACCATGTGAGTTTAGCTGTTAGTTTCGACAACAGAAATGTTATTTTTTCTTATTTCAGATACTCAAAAGTAACAGTCACAAATAAAATCGAGTGTGTAAACCTCAAAACCTCGGTCACCTTGGTTATCTGAGTGCAGAGCTAAAAACAAAGCCTTCGTAAAAATCGAGTGTGTAAACCTCAAAACCTCGGTCACCTTGGTTATCTGAGTGCAGAGCTAAAAACAAAGCCTTTGTAACATCATCATCATCATCATTTCTCAAGCAAACCAGTAAAAGAAACATAATGGTTTCCAGCAGTTACAGCCCAATGCAGCGGATCCGAAAAACTACTGCAAGAAAATCCTCTTGGTTGTCATCTCAAGCCCCTTAAATTCTCACCTGCTCAGGACCCATGGAGGACAACCCTGATGTAGGCACAGAGGTCGCTGAGGTCATGCTGATCTGCCCTGTCATCTGGTTCATGTTGTTCATACCACTTGTGTTGGTTGCCATGGATACACTGATGTTCATGTTATTATTGTACATGCTGGTGCTTGCTTGCTGCCCAAAATGTGGTGGGGACTGTTGTGAAAACATGCTACAGCAAGGAATGGAAAAAGCAATGTGTCAGAATGCTGAAGCCACTAAGAAACTACTCTCTTTTTCATACATCTTAAGCTAGAATTTGCATAGACCGTCATTTATGCCAACATCAAAAGAAAAACTGCTTTTCAGCTCTATTAATGTCGAAGGAATAGTTTTTAAAAAGGGAAGGTCATTTCTGGAGGGAAAGGAAAACAGCATTTTCCCCCTCCAGCATCAGCACAGCTCAGGACCTTCAAACTGAAACGGGCTCTGGTCTAATGAGCTTTGTTTTTGCAGAAGAGGCCGTTTGCACAGACGAATTACCAGATTTGCACCTACAGTTATGGTTGTCATCTCAAGCCCCTTAAATTCTCACCTGCTCAGGACCCATGGAGGACAACCCTGATGTAGGCACAGAGGTCGCTGAGGTCATGCTGATCTGCCCTGTCATCTGGTTCATGTTGTTCATACCACTTGTGTTGGTTGCCATGGATACACTGATGTTCATGTTATTATTGTACATGCTGGTGCTTGCTTGCTGCCCAAAATGTGGTGGGGACTGTTGTGAAAACATGCTACAGCAAGGAATGGAAAAAGCAATGTGTCAGAATGCTGAAGCCACTAAGAAACTACTCTCTTTTTCATACATCTTAAGCTAGAATTTGCATAGACCGTCATTTATGCCAACATCAAAAGAAAAACTGCTTTTCAGCTCTATTAATGTCGAAGGAATAGTTTTTAAAAAAGGGAAGGTCATTTCTGGAGGGAAAGGAAAACAGCATTTTCCCCCTCCAGCATCAGCACAGCTCAGGACCTTCAAACTGAAACGGGGTCTGGCCTAATGAGCTTTGTTTTTGCAGCAGAGGCCATTTGCACAGACAAACACCAGATTTGCACCTACAGTTATGGCAAGTGGGCTCACAAATAGAGACATGCAATTGTGCAGAAATTCTTTTACTAAATCTTAGCGGCATCAAGGTTTGAAAATGCAGCACTGTAAGAAACACCATAAATCCTAAGAGAATTATCCTCTACCTTCCTTTAAGGCCATTTCAGAACAATTTAAGGAGGAGGAATAAATGGAAGTTCTCATGCCAGATTTTATTCAAAGTTTCCTGGTTAATATCTCTCTTCTCATTATGTTCAAAGTCATGTGAGAGACTTTTTTACATTTCCTAAAACGCACTTCAAGTATTTACACATCAGTCTTTTCTACTCTTTGAGCGTAACCCATCAGTCAAGGAAGGATTTGGAGTATTGTGTGCAGGTCTGGAGCCCTCAATATAAGAAGGACATGGACCTGATGGAGAGGGTCCAGAGGAGGGCCACAAGGATGATCAGGGGGATGGAGCACCTCTGCTCCGAGGACAGGCTGAGGGAGCTGGGGTTGTTCAGCCTGGAGAAGAGGAGGCTCCGGGGAGACCTAATAGCGGCCTTCCAGTACCTGAAGGGAGCCTGCAGGAAGGTACCAGATTTGCACCTACAGTTATGGCAAGTGGGCTCACAAATAGAGACATGCAATTGTGCAGAAGTTCTTTTACTAAATCTTAGCGGCATCAAGGTTTGAAAATGCAGCACTGTAAGAAACACCATAAATCCTAAGAGAATTATCCTCTATGTTCCTTTAAGGCCATTTCAGAACAATTTAAGGAGGAGGAGTAAATGGAAGTTCTCATCCCGGATTTTATTCTGTTTTCTGGTTAATATCTCTCTTCCCATTATGTTCAAAGTCATGTGAGAGACTTTTCTACATTTCCTAAAACGCACTTCAGTATTTACACATCAGTCTTTTCTACTCTTTGAGCGTGATCCATCAGTCAAGGAAGGATTTGGAGTATTGTGTGCAGGTCTGGAGCCCTCAATATAAGAAGGACATGGACCTGATGGAGAGGGTCCAGAGGAGGGCCACAAGGATGATCAGGGGGATGGAGCACCTCTGCTACAAGGACAGGCTGAAGGAGCTGGGGTTGTTCAGCCTGGAGAAGAGGAGGCTCCGGGGAGACCTAATAGCAGCCTTCCAGTACCTGAAGGGAGCCTGCAGGAAGGCTGGGGAGAACCTGTTTAGAAAGGCCTGCAGTGACAGGACGAGGGGCAATGGCTTCAAGCTGGAGGAGAACAGCTTTAGACTGGAGATGAGGAGAGGGTTCTTCACTGTGAGGGTGGTGGAGCACTGGAACAGGTTGCCCAGGGAGGTGGTTGAGGCCCCATCCCTGGAGATATTCAAGGTGAGGCTCGACGAGGCCCTGGGCAACCTGGTCTAGTTGGGGGTGTCCCTGCTGACTGTGGGGAGGTTGGACTAGATGACCTTTGGAGGTCCCTTCCGGCCTGGACAACTCTATGATTCTATGATTCTATGATCTGCGTCAGAGCCACGTGCTGCGGGAGGGCTGCGGTGTGTGGGACGGGCCTGGACAACTCTATGATTCTATGATCTGCGTCAGAGCGACGTGCTGCGGGAGGGCTGTGGTGTGTGGGATGGACCCAGGGCTGACTTTTACCTCCCTCCCACACGTGAGGAAATCTCGCAGGGTTCACACTCAACCTGGCACTCGGGTACCCCCTTAGGCCATGGCTGGGCGCTGGGAGAGCTGGTGGAGTGCAACGTTCTGGGCACGGGACCAAACTGGGAAAATCCCACCATTCTCTTCCTTCCAATTCCACCTCTTTCCGGGCCACCTCACCCCATTTGTAACTTGTTATCTGGGTGGCTGAAAGAGGACACTACAGATCATTGTGAATACTCAGTGGCTTGTGTAAACGCCTTTGACGTGTCTCTGCTACAGAGCTGCAGTTTGGGAAGCCAACCATGAGTCTCATGGAGCTGCCCCTGCCACCCTTTGAGCAGAAACCACCACGGCAGTAGTGATGCCTCCTCCAGATCCTTCAGGAAGAAGGCATGGACAAGGACAAGGTCTGAGAGATAAATAAGGGGAACTTGGATTGGCCTAATCATGGAAATACTGTTTTTCTGGGTTCATTAAATCTTTGTCAAGCAGTGGGAAAACTGTTTGTTACTGGGCTGGGACAATAAGAGCAGCCCAAGAACTTCAGGATGACAAGAGCACTGTGCTAGAGACAACTGTGGTCACCCCAGTGGCCAGTGATGCAGGCTGGACACCAACCTGATGGCTCCCTCCTGTCTTCCAGTGGAAAGCACAGACCATTGCCATCCAGAAGCTCGTTGCTGCCTACGGAGAGTGTTCAACACCCAACCCATTCCATGGGGAGAGACCGATGGTTAGAGCTACACTGACAGGTTTGTGCCCTTCTCCTCTTGTCCTGTCCCTGGGCACCACTGAAAAAAGACTGAATAAATACTGCAAGGGTGGGTGTCAGGAGGATGGGGCCAGTCTTTCTTCAGCGGTGCCCAGGGACAGGACAAGAGGGAATGGACAGAAACTGGGACGTAACTTCCATCTGAAGATGAGGAGGAACTTTTCTACTTTGAGGGTGGCAGAGCCCTGGCAGAGGCTGCCCAGAAAGGTGGTGGAGTCTCCTTCTCTGGAGACATTCAAACCCACCTGGACACGTTCCTGTGCAACCTGCTCTGGGTGACCCTGCTCTGGCAGGAGGTTGGACCGGATGATCTCCAGAGGTCCCTTCCAACCCCACATCATTCTGTGACTCTGTGACTTGGGGCAGGGGCCTCAGCTGAGAAGGTGACTGCATGCATGAGGCTAGGATGCTCCTGGAGAATGACGATACACTCAGCCCTGGTATGTGCAAGCACTAATGGACTGAACCTGGTTGCACACTCCAGCCTTTGAAGCAGGAGGTGACATCCAGTGGCCACCAACTCCCGAGCGGGAGGGAAGGCACAGGCTCTGGCCGTGTGGAAAGCAGCGTGGGAGCGCGTGGAAGTCGGAGGTGGAAGAAATGCATCCACACAAACGTCAGGGGCTGGAGCTCAGTGTGCAGCAGAGGTGCTTCTGGAGGACACACGGTGTTTCTATCAGTCGTCACAGACAAAGCAATGCATTGTGTGGATGCATTTAGCTGGGCACTCACTTTGCCTTGTAGGAAGACAGAATTTAAACCAACTCCTCCAGCCTAATTGAAATCTTTTTTAGGATAAACAGTTAACAACAAACAATTACATATAAACAACCCCCATAAATGACCTCCCCACTCTGTTCTTTTCAGTTTTGTTGGGGATTTACCTGTTTCCAGCCATATTCCCTTGTGCCCACCCGTTCATCTCCGTCGAGGACTGATAGGCAGGATTAGCCTGAGACTGCTGAATCATGGGGCTTTGAGTGTGAGCCAGTCGTGGGGACATCAGTGGGCTCTGAGGAGTGGTGGCCCCTGTGAAGCCTGGATCGGGCTGCTGACTGATACCTGAAGAAAACAAGAAGTTTAACCACTGCACATTCAACGTTTGAACAAGCCAAGAGCTCATATCCACAAACGTATCTTCACATGGTCTTACTCATGTCATGTGGGAACTACAAACTTGTGTCTTAATGTGCAATCTAGATTAAAAGCAAGATATAATTAACTAATACTTATGTATAACCTTAAAAAAACCCCATTTAACTAATACTTATGTATAACCTTAAAAAAAACATTTTCATAGAATCATAGAATAGTTGGTATTGGAAGGGACCTTAAAGATCATCCAGTTCCAACCCCCTTGCCCTGGGCAGGGACACCTCCCACCAGAGCAGGTTGCTCCAAGCCCCATCCAGCCTGGCCTTGAACCCCTCCAGGGATGGGGCAGCCACAGCTTCTCTGGGCAACCTCTTCCAGGCTCTCACCACCCTCACAGCAAAGAATTTCTTTCTAGTATCTAATCTAAATCTTCCCTCTTTCAGTTTAAAACCCTTCCCCCTCATCCTATGGCTCCCCTCCCTGACCAAAAGTCCCTCCCCATCTCTCCTGGAGCCCCTTGAGGGACTGGAAGGGGCTCTAAGGTCTCCCCGGAGCCTTCTCTTCTCCAGGCTGGACAACCCCAACTCTCTCAGTCTGTCAATTTTGCTTATGTATGGTGGCTACCTGTGCAGTAGCCAACACAAGTGGTCTCTCCTCTCTACACACCAAAAGAAAAACACTGGTAAATGACTTTTTTTTTTCAGAAACTGCATTCAAAACAACAAATAAAACATTGGGCTCTAAGGTCTCCCCGGAGCCTTCTCTTCTCCAGGCTGGACAACCCCAACTCTCTCAGTCTGTCAATTTTGCTTATGTATGGTGGCTACCTGTGCAGTAGCCAACACAAGTGGTCTCTCCTCTCTACACACCAAAAGAAAAACACTGGTAAATGACTTTTTTTTTTCAGAAACTGCATTCAAAACAACAAATGTAACATTTTGCTTCTGCCAATCTGTCCATTTGGGTGCCCATTTACCATAGTTCTGCCATTTACCATTTAGGTAACTTTAGGTAACTTTTTCTAAAGTTCCTAGAACCTCAGCATCTCTATTTCCATGTCCCTGCAAAAACCAGGCAGTGACATTTGCTGCGAGCATTTAACAACTTTGTAAAATTAAAAAAAATATCTAGATGCAAAGGGAAACTACTTTAAGCTGTTTTCTGCCAATTGTCTGCAGAAATTTCATTTTAAACCAAGTCCCTTTGGCCTTGTTTAAGTTCATCACGAACGGGTAGACAGCAAATTTAGAATGGGATGGGCGTAATTCGTTATATCAGTAGAAGTTACATGTTACATATTATTTAATATAATTGTAATATAACTTATAAAATAGTTATAAATAAAGAAGCTGCATAACAGTAAGCGTATGGAGGGAACTGCCCCGTGCAGAACTCCCCCAGAACGACGCAGTATATACAGCTTTGTACAATATATAAGCAAAATGGTATTATTGGACATTATATAATGTCCTATTAGCTTATCTTTTAACACACAAGTTGTGTTATAAATAAAGAAGCTGCATAACAGTAAGCGTATGGAGGGAACTGCCCCGTGCAGAACTCCCCCAGAACGACGCAGTATATACAGCTTTGTACAATATATAAGCAAAATGGTATTATTGGACATTATATAATGTCCTATTAGCTTATCTTTTAACACACAAGTTGTTGATGGGACAAGGGGTAATGGTTTTAAACTGAAAGAGGGGAGATTTAGACCAGAAAGAAGGAAGAATTTTTTTTTCTGTAAGGGTGGTGAGACAGTTTGCCCAGAGAGATGGTGGATGGTGGATCCCTGGAAATATTCAAGGTCAGGCCTTGTTTAAGTTCATCACGAACGGGTAGACAGCAAATTTAGAATGGGATGGGCGTAATTCGTTATATCAGTAGAAGTTACATGTTACATATTATTTAATATAATTGTAATATAACTTATAAAATAGTTATAAATAAAGAAGCTGCATAACAGTAAGCGTATGGAGGGAACTGCCCCGTGCAGAACTCCCCCAGAACGACGCAGTATATACAGCTTTGTACAATATATAAGCAAAATGGTATTATTGGACATTATATAATGTCCTATTAGCTTATCTTTTAACACACAAGTTGTTGATGGGACAAGGGGTAATGGTTTTAAACTGAAAGAGGGGAGATTTAGACCAGAAAGAAGGAAGAAATTTTTTTCTGTAAAGGTTGTGAGGCAGGTTGCCCAGAGAGATGGTGGATGGTGGATCCCTGGAAATATTCAAGGTCAGGTGGGATGGGACTCTGGGCAACCTCCTTGTGTCTGAACACGAGGAGGAATTTCTTTCCTGTGAGGGTGGCAGAGCCCTGGCAGAGGCTGCCCAGAGAGGTGGTGGGGTCTCCTTCTCTGGAGACATTCAAACCCACCTGGACACGTTTACATGAGCCAGCAGTGTGCCCAGGTAGCCAAGAAAGCCAACAGCATCCTGGCCTGTATCAGGAACAGTGTGGGGAGTAGGGCCTGAGAGGTGATTGTCCCCCTGTACTCAGCACTGGTGAGGCCTCACCTTGAGTGCTGTGTCCAGTTTTGGGCCCCCTACCATAAAAAAGACATCGAGGTGCTGGAGCGGGTCCAGAAAAGGGCGACAAAGATGGTGAGGGGTCTGGAGAATAAGTCTTGTGAGGAGAGGCTGAAGGAATTGGGGTTATCTGGGAGGTATGGTTTAGTGATGATCCTTGTTTGTTGTGTGGGTGTCTATTTTTGTCAGTTAGGTTGACGGTTGGACAAGATGATCTTTAAGGTCCCTTCCAACCTAGAAGATTCTGTGATTCTGTTCCTGTGGGACCTGCTCTGGGTGGACCTGCTCTGGCAGGGAGTTGGAGTAGATGATCTCCAGAGGTTCCTTCCAACCCCATGTGATTCTGTGATTCTGTGTTTTAATGTATAGATATAGGCAAATAAACATGTCACACTCCTGCTCAGAGAACACGTGGTACCAGAGCCAAGGGGCCTGAAGCTCCCCATTTCCCATTGTTCCCATGGAGCCAGGCCAAGGGGCTTTGGAAGGTGGACATGGACCCATCAGTGGGGAGGACACAGGGGAGTGAGGAGTGCCGACGCGCGTTGAGGGAGGTGGAACCAGTACCGTAGTTTGGAGGAAACGGGAACTGCTGGGCGTTCGCCTGGGGGATGCGGGGGTTGCTCATGGTGGCTGGAATGCCACCGGTGGCCACCATGCTGGGGGTCATGCTCAAGCCCTGCCCTCGCATCATCAGCGTGCGCTGCTGGACCTGCTGCTGCTGCTGCTGCTGCATCTGCCGCTGCCGCAGGTGCTGGCTCAGGATCTCCCGCTGCCTCTGTGCCAGCATCTGGGCGTTGATGGGGCCCTGCAGGGAAAAAAAAACCAACCACCCCCCTCATCAATGACAAACTGACCAGTGGAGGCATCTCCACCGGAGCAAACTGGAAGATTCCAGCTCTTTCTTTCCGCCCCCCACCCAACTAACACTAATATTAAATGCAAGAAAATAATCCCATTAATACTTCCAACAGTGCAAGAGTCAGTAACTGAAATAATGAAATAACGCCGGTGGTTAATGTTGCAGGGGTTTGTAATTGCCAATCCAGCAGCTCATTAAAGAAAGGCATCTTTAGGAAATGAGAAGCTTGGTTAAAAATGCAGTTATATCATATTTCCAGTAAACAGCCACCCACCCCATGTAAACATGGGAAACACTCTCAGAAATGAAACAGCAAAATGCTTCTTATCATACAGACTGCATTTTTATATCAAGCTTTAGAATTTATTGCATGTATTTACCAGGTAGTGTTACTACTGTATTTAACTGGGGGGGACACAGAGAAGAAAATAAAGTGATTTTTTTGCCAAAAAAGTACTATTTCTCTCACCTGCGTTGGCACTCCAGGTCTCAAAGACAGATTCATATTGGAGACACTGCTGATCTGATTTATCAGTGGCTGCCGATTCTAAAGAAAAAAAAAACAACAACCCAATAAACAACACCAAACCCCAAAGGTTTGAGAAGGAAAACAAGAAACAGGCAATTTTATATACGGAGCTATATTTATATCAACTTCCTGACTACTTGGTCTGAGGACCTGGTTTTACATATTCAAGCAGGGACTAGTTTTGTTGCTCAAGCCCTGCTATTATTCACAGAATCCTGTTTCTTAAGGAGGTAATACACTGCAGAAGTAAGGACTAAGCTGTTGACCAAACATGCTGCCTTTCCAGCTCTTGCCTTTTTTGAGTTTGCGACTGGATTTGGAGGTTTACTCCAAATTAGCCCCTGTCCTGATATTTGAAGGCAGAAATGATTTTCCTCCTTCACTAGAAAAACATTAGCATCTTATTTCTAGTACTATGAACCTGTATGTTTAAAAATGAGGAAAGAAACAATAATGTGAAATGATCCTCAAAAGCAGACGAAGGCCAAGGACAAAAAAAAAAGGTTGTAGGTATCAGGCAGCAATAAAAGTTTTTAGACTGCAGGAGGAGGCAAGATATAACACACAGAAAAAGACTTGTATGACACAAAGCACCGCTGCAGCCTCACTCAAAGGATGAGTGAGACCCAGGTGTAAATACCAGGCACGGTCTTGCCTGATACAGGAGAATAACAAAAAGATTGTCCAGAGAAGCTGTGGCTGCCCCATCCCTGGAGGGGTTCAAGGCCAGGCTGGATGGGGCTTGGAGCAACCTGGTCTGGTGGGAGGTGTCCCTGCCCAGGGCAGGGGGTTGGAACTCAATGATCTTGAAGGTCCCTTCCAACCCAAACCATTCTATGGATCAAATGTGATTGTAAGAAGGGTCTCTCCTGGAAGGGGCTCCAGGAGAGATGGGGAGGGACTTCTGATCAGGGAGGGGAGCCATAGGATGAGGGGGAAGGGTTTTAAACTGAAAGAGGGGAGATTGAGATGAGATCTAAGGAAGTAATTCTTTGCTGTGAGGGTGGTGAGAGCCTGGAAGAGGTTGCCCAGAGAAGCTGTGGCTGCCCCATCCCTGGAGGGGTTCAAGGCCAGGCTGGATGGGGCTTGGAGCAACCTGGTCTGGCGGGAGGTGTCCCTGCCCAGGGCAGGGGGGACTCGATCATCTTGAAGGTCCCTTCCAACCCAAACCATTCTAAGATGCAAAAAAAAAAGACCAAAAAAGAGACTGCACAAGGCACTCTCTTGGCACAATTCATTATGGCTACTGGTTTTAGTTCAAGAAGTGGAATTAGGCTACAGCAAAACCGGGTGCATGTTTCAGAGGGGGTGTGTTAGGAGGGAGCTGAGGGTAGGTGTGGAAGGGCATGTACCTGCTGTGCCTGGAGCCTGTGCTGCAGCTGGAGCCGCAGCTGGTTGGGCTGGTTCTGCACGATGCCCGTTGGTCGCAGGCCCGGCCGCGGCTGCATGCGAAGGGCGGCGTAGCCCGGGCGCTGCCCCATGGGGTGGAAGCTGGGGTCCTGCATGGGGGCATAGCCCCCCTGCCCCATGGGGGCCTGCGCCCCGTACTGCTGGGAGAACACCGGCGCCTTCTGCTCCATCAGGATGCCCGACTCCTGGCTGGGGAAGGTCTCGGGGTCCACAGCTTGGCTCTGCAGAACAACACGAGTGAAAGAAAGGGTTGGTGGGACGTGGCTTAGGGTCACACAGGACTGATACAACCAACCCAACAATACAACCAACCCAACAACCTAACACAACAAAAACCAAACTTCCAGGGTGTGAATGTCTGTAAGCAGAAAATGACATAGATTTTCTTTATCTACATATAAACCATAAAAACAAAGAGAACTGTATTTTTGAGTGTCAAAACATATTTCAGCCTGGAGAAGAGAAGGCTCCAGGGAGACCTTAGAGCCTCTTCCAGTCCCTAAAGGGGCTCCAGGAGAGATGGGGAGGGACTCTGGATCAGGGAGGGGAGCCATAGGATGAGGGGGAAGGGTTTTAAACTGAAAGAGGGGAGATTGAGATGAGATCTCAGGAAGAAATTCTTTGCTGTGAGGGTGGTGAGACCCTGGAAGAGGTTGCCCAGAGAAGCTGTGGCTGCCCCATCCCTGGAGGGGTTCAAGGCCAGGCTGGATGGGGCTTGGAGCAACCTGGTCTGGTGGGAGGTGTCCCTGCCCAGGGCAGGGGGTTGGAACTGCATGATCTTTAAGGTCCCTTCCAACCCAAACCATTCTATGATTCTCTGCAGACAAATTCCTCCTCTCTTTTTATTTTAAAATAAAGACCCACAATCTTTGTCATGTTCTTAACTGAGCCACTGTGTTATTCTGCCAATGAATAAAAACCTGAGATGACAAATGTTCTATCAAAATGTGCAAATGAAGTGATCCCAGCAGATTCTTCCCATTGAGTCCAAGAGAAATTCAAAGACGTTACAAATGAATAAGGATAAGAAAGTATATTTTTATCAGTATCTTTAAACATAATAATGACTTCAAATAAAGATGCCTGGAACTATTACAGAAGCTAATGTGAACATAGTGCCTAATTCTTTCCGGGCACTTTCACACAAACTGATTATCCATTAGCATAAAAAAGCTAACACAATTCTAAACTCCATCCTAGATACTCCCCTAATATTTGCTCTAGCCAGAATAATTTTATAGCTTATTCCACACTGACCTTGGAAATCAAGTTAATCTAAATTTCAGTGCCCTCATGAAAGACTTTAGGCTCCTCTAAAACATTTGATGGATATTTTAAAAAACGCGTTCTAAAATGTGACAGTTCTCTTTATCTGCGAAACTCCTTAACTGTTCTCACTGAGATATTCATTAAATAGAAATGTATGTACCACTTCGTTTGAAATAAAACATTATTAGTTTCTTTTTTTTTTTTGGTGGTGGTACTCCAAAAGCTATGTAATACTGCATGGAAGCTTCACTCTGCAAAACTGAAGTTCACCAATAAATGATATCTCCAACTCAACACCTCACTGAGTTCTGTGTTGGGCCAGGGAGGCTGGGAGATAAGTTTTCTCATATTCAAAGTGGGATTTAATTGGATATTTCATATCTAAAATACAGAGTTGGTTCAGAAGTTACTCTCAGGATGCTGCTGAGTGCTGGGGAATGAAATGGGTGTTCTAGGCTACCTTTTCTCATGATTTTTTTTTTTTTAACCACTTGTTTTTGGCACCATATAAGGCTGAAATGGGCAAGAACCGACTGGAAGACAACAAAAATAACTGGGGGGGGAAAAAATGGGTGGAAAGGAATAGAACAATTTCATGCTGTAAAGTTCAGGAAGCATGTTTGTCATTTCAAAAAAAGTAAAATTTTAAGTGCTTGGAAAGAGATCAGCTGCTTCAGGTGAAACTCATCCCTTAACATACATTCATCAATTGAGAAAAAACTACGAGTGATATTACACATCATGGGTTTGCTCATTCAAAAGCTTGTTGCACCTGTGACACAAAGGTCTTGATCTTGCTCCTCTGCTCCGAGGTCTTCGTGTTCCTTTTTTCCTTCTTTCCTGTACCCTGTTGCTGGCCATGATCTTACCTTTCTCCCACCCAGTTGTTCCTCTGACCACCAGATAAGGTGATTTTTTTTGGTTCTGCTGGTTTTTTTGGGTTTGGCCAGGTCTGTTGCGTAAAGCAAAGTGGTCAGAAGAAGAAGAGCTCAGTGACGGTGGCAGGAGAGAAGAAGGAAAACTAAACCTGGGGCTGAAGGAAGCTTTTCAGGAGACAAGAAGAAGTGTTTTATAATCCCCTTCAACACACACTTGACCTCCACCATGACAAGACATCCCTTGAATGCAACACCAAACACACGCAACGCAACGTGGGGGATACCTGGCTCACAAGCTCTGGTATTCCTAGAGCCCTGTCGATTTCTTCTAAACCATCAAAATTCCTTAGGGCCATGTAAAGCTGATCCAGGAGAGCACCCTCATCGCTCGGTGACTCCGACGAGGGATGGTTACACAAGAGATCATCGGGTGAGCTGCCAAAGGGTTGCCTGTGAAAACACCAACACAAGCCTTGGTCAACAGCTGTGGAAAAACACGGGATAATATGACATGGAATTAACAAGCGGAGACGGAAATTATTTCAGTCGCTGCCAATTTTGTTTAGAGAAATATTCTGGATGAAAAGGCCCAAAGAAATAACTAAATAGCATGATTAATCCCTGTCAAGACCCTACAAGCAGGGTGGAGCTGACAGGTAGGGAGGGACACCAAAGGTACAACCCAGTGCTGATCTCTTGATAGAGGGTAAATGGAGGAACAGCGAAGCCAGTATAGAATATATAGTCATTGAACACAGAAAGTTAAATAATTTACAAAAAAACCACCCTAATTATACCTTTGAATTTCAGATGTTATCACAAATATCTGGTTCTGGGCTCCCCAGTTCAAGAAGGACAGGGAACTGGTGGAGAGGGGACAGCAGAGGCTACAGAGGTGATGAGGGGAGTAGAACATCTCTCTGATGAGGAAAGGCTGAGGGACTTGGGTCTGTTTAGTCTGGAGAAGAGAAGGCTGAGGGGGGGACCTCATCAATGCTTATCAATATCTACAGGATGGGGGTCAGGCTCTTCTCAGTGGTGCCCAGGGACAGGACAAGAGGAAATGGGCACAAACTTGAACATAACAAGTTCCACCTAAACACGAGGAGGAACTTCTTTGCTGTGAGGGTGGCAGAGCCCTGGAAGAGGCTGCCCAGAGAGGTGGTGGAGTCTCTTTCTCTGGAGACATTCAAACCCACCTGGGTAGTGGAGCACTGGAACAGGTTGCCCAGGGAGGTGGTTGAGGCCCCATCCCTGGAGATATTCAAGGTGAGGCTCGATGAGGCCCTGGGCAACCTGGTCTAGTTGGGGGTGTCCCTGCTGACTGCGGGGAGGTCGGACTAGATGACCCTTGGAGGTCCCTTCCGGCCTGGGCAATTCTATGATTCTATGACACGTTCCTGTGGGACCTGCTCTGGGCGACCCTGCTCTGGCAGGGGGTTGGACTGGATGATCCCCAGAGGTCCCTTCCGACCCCACATCATTCTGTGATTCTGTGAAGTAGACCTCATTTCTGTAGACACTCTTCTTAACTGATTTTCTGTCAGACAAAGGGAATGGAAGAGGCAGCAAAGGGGTCTGAGGGTGGTCCCAGCTGGCACAGACTGAACATCTGGAAGAGCTGGCCAGAAGCGGGAAGGAGGAGGGAGAAAAGGACATTCCCCTTCTATTTGGATACAACACTGGATCAGCTCAATCCATTTTAGGGAGCTGCACACTTGGGGGCTGGTTAATGTACTTCGTTACATGTCATCAAAAATTTGGGTGGTGTCAGGCAGAGCCTGCTGGCTCCATAAATCCCGCTCCTCATTACTGGGAGACAACAAAATCTGCCACACGTGGTGGGAGGAGCCAGCCCTGTATGTGATCCCCTTTTACGTGTCTTGTTTGGAAAACCAAAGAAAGGCGTTTGTATATTTAGTTTCCCCATAATGAGATCTCTGGTTGCCATGGCAGTCTAATCTCTGTGTCAGGGCGAAGCAGGAGGAGAGAGCTGCACCCTCAGGCCACACACCTCAACCCCAAGGGATGCCCAGCAGGAAAACTAACCAAAACATAACTCTTTTTAATTAGATCTGGCCTGTAAAAAAATAAAAATAAGGATATATAGGACATACCTTCAAATCACCGCAAAGTATTAATCCATCTCATATATAAAGAAGTTTCTATAACTCTCACAGATGGAATTATTAATCAGTAAAAGGGAAGAGCCAAAAAAAAAAAAGAAATAATAATCCTTTGAAACAAATTGCTTCCAAACTTTAAAGATGTCTTCAGAAGGAATCTATCGTCTGGAAAAATAATCAGTGGGGCCAGCCAAAAACGCCCCTCAGATTGCAAATGGGCATGAATACACACAGCAGGAAAAAGTTTAAAACATTTGCCAAACTCTGTATATTCAAGAATGACAATTTGTTTTTTCCCCCATTTCATTTACATCACACAATGATGTTAATTTTTCTCCCAAAGAATCATTTTTACTCATGATTCCACTTTTATCGTTATTTCATTCTCTCTATGAGAATGAGATTCTAAAAATACAAATCCCAGGGATTAAGGTAGTAAGAAATGGCAGCACCAAACAATTCACCCTCTCTCTTTGGGTGTAAATGACCAAAAATATGGTCACTTTCAGATGCATCGCAATGGGCATTTTTTTTACCATCTTCAGCTACAAGGAAATTATGAAAAAGGCAAAGGTAACGAAAGGGAGAAATTATCTCCCTGATTTGCTCATCAAACTCAGCCTGTATTTTATTTTATGGTATCATTTTTAAAATGAAAAATTAAGTTTTGCAAACAGTGCTTTTGGCAAACGGTCACCCCAACTGCATCAGCACCAGGAAACGTCTTGAAAAGCATAAAAAAGTTCAAAAAGTAACAGAAAATGCCACACTTGTGGCAGATAATATTTTTGGACATCCTTTCACAATGAAAAGTAAGAGAATGTAGTCTGAAGATTAAACTTGATTAATCTTTCTTCAAAAACACTTTTTTTCAAACTGCTTCCCCTTCATTACTTTCACAATGAAAAGTAAGAGAATGTAGTCCGAGGATTAATCTTGATTAACCTTTCTTCAAAGACACTTTTTTTTCCAACTGCTTTCCCTTAATTTTTCTTTTTTAGCACTCCTCCCGTTTACTTCTGAAAAATATCCCAACTCACACAATTCAAAATATTTCAACATTTTGCCTTTATCTGTCCACTTATTCAGTCCATGCGTGTATATATATATATTTTTTTTTTTCTAATTTAAGCAGTGAACTTTTTGGAGAAGCCTTTTTTTTAGAGAAGTGTAAATTGCTCTTCATAATTATGGCATTATTCAGAAGTCTTAATAATGTTAATAAAGCAATTAAAAAAGTGAATATATTAAAAATGAGTTAATAACTTGTGATGGGCCTGTGGTTCTGGGTACCAGAGAAGAAGCTAATTTTAGGGAAGAGGCAGCCTCCGTTTCACTTCATCTTTCCTTCCTCACCTTTTACAGAACCCAGGTCAATTAAAAAACCTCAAACAAAACAGAAATTAACGACGTCGAGAGTCGGACTCACCTGTTTTGATTTCCAAAAGTTGCCTGATCTATGGGCAAGATGCTGTCTGGCCACGGTGCAGTCTGGTTGGGAGGGGCCTGCTGCTGGCTGTACTGAGGTCCTCCCATGTTCATCTCCAATTCGGATGGCCCTAATAAAGGAAAAATAACCCCAGAACTTTTGAGAAAAAAAAAAATAAAAATCTACTGGCCCTAATAAAGGAAAAATAACCCCAGAAGTTTTGAGAAAAAAATTAAATATCTATTTTCCTGTTAATTCTTTCCATTGACTTATCTATTTAGAGTAAAAGCAAACAAAATCGTTAAGACTTCAGTAATGTTACACTTAAAAGCATCATTACTTTTTCTTGTTAAAAATTGCTTTTAAAATCCAAGAAAATAACATGAGAACTCCGAAAGTGGTTCATAAAACAGCAGATATGACATCATGGATGCAAAAATTTAGTAACATGAGCATAACAAAAGGACAGTATAGAGAGTAAATATCCTAATGTATAGGATAGGTCACCTGCTTTAGAATGTATAGGTCACCTGCTTTAGAAGTGACCAGGAACATAATGCTCCCAGCATTTCCTCTTAAAACACTCCTGTTTTTGATAAGCAGGAGTAACTTCACATCCTCTTTCTTTGGCCACTTTGACCACTCTGGAGCTACAGAGCAGCAGGAACTGGTCACATCAATTCATGTGTTGAAAGTTAGTGTTTGAATCAGAGAATCACAGGATGGTTTGGGTTGGAACGGATCTTAAAGATCATCCAGTTCCAACCCCCTGCCCTGGGCAGGGACACCTCCCACCAGACCAGGTTGCTCTAAGCCCCATCCAGCCTGGCCTTGAACCCCTCCAGGGATGGGGCAGCCACAGCTTCTCTGGGCAACCTCTTCCAGGCTCTCACCACCCTCACAGCAAAGAATTTCTTCCCCAGATCTCATCTCAATCTCCCCTCTTTCAGTTTAAAACTGTCCCCCTTGTCCTATGGCTCCCCTTCCTGATCCAGAGTCCCTCCCCATCTCTCCTGGAGCCCCTTGAGGGACTGGAAGGGGCTCTAAGGTCTCCCTGGAGCCTTCTCTTCTCCAGGTTGAACAACCCCAACCCTCTCAGCCTGTCCTCACAGCAGAGGGGCTCCAGCCCTCGGAGCATCATGTTTTACACACCTTCCTTCCCACTTCCAAAGGAAACTTTCACAGTGGGATAAGGTTCTCATCAAACCTATAATTGAAGTGAGTTTTTTTTCTTTTTTTTTTTTTTCTTTTTTCTGCTTCATCTCTGACAATCCAGCGTGCCCCAAGAAGCCCAACCTGGCATGCTCCCTGACTTACCCATGTTCATGACCTGAGAGGGCAGCATCTGCCTGGGCCCGGGCTGGCTGCTGGGTCTCAGGGGGATGCTGGCCGTGGGGTTGCGGATCATCCCGGTTTGCACCGGCCTGTTCATGGCGCCGGCCGTGGGGGCACAGGTCACCCTGACGGCAGCAGCCTGGCCTCCCCAGTCCCCAGACGTCATGGCAGGGCGAGGGGCAGTGCCACCCATCATTCCTGTGCAAGAAACAGACAGATTTAGGTGCTGGGCGCATGTTTTGGGACAACTTCAGCATCGCCAACGCCTGACAGGCCGCGTTTTTCGCCATGAAGAACCCAGACGTTGTGCCCCAACTGTCCCTCCAGCTGTGCAAAGCTAGAGAAGGAGGCCCTTAACCCTGCTGAGTCAAGAGGCTGGAGGTTATGACACGTTGTACGGGGGGAGGATCCTCCTCTGGTTTCCAAAACGCTGCTGGGGAGCGAGGGTTCCCACATGTGGCCCGAGACAGGTGGTGAGGGGTGAGCGGATGGATGGGCCCAGCTTCCTTCCGCAGGAAATGAGTCACGTTTGCTGATGTGTGTGTGTCTGTGTGTGTGTTGTGTGTCTGTATGTGTGTGTTGTGTGTCTGTGTGTGTTGTGTGTGTGTTGTGTGTCTGTGTGTGTGGTGTGTGCCTGTGTGTGTTGTGTGTGTGTTGTGTGCGTTGTGTGTGTGGTATGTGTTGTGTGTGTGTCACTCCTTTACTTTCCAAGCGCTAAGCAAGGACCGAGACTGTGTGTGTCTGTGTGTGTGTTGTGTGTCTGTATGTGTGTGTTGTGTGTCTGTGTGTGTTGTGTGTGTGTTGTGTGTGTGTCACTCCCTTACTTTCCAAGCGCTAAGCGAGGGCCGAGATGCGGGTTAACGACGCGTTATCGCTCCACGGGCCCACAAACGAGAAGGACCCCATTTAAATTCAACTTCTGCAAACATCTTCTGGTGATCCCTTTCATTCAGAACCTTCTCAGCTCTGAGGCTCACCCAGATCATGGCGACCCAACGCACCGTGCAGGGAAATTACTCACAGGAACTTTCCGATAGATGCTGAAGCTCATTACCGTTATTTTAGGGGAAGTCCTCCTACATCTACTGTAAACAACTGATGCAGTTTTATTTACACTTGGAATATATAGAGGATGACACTCTGACTGCAGCCAAAAATACCCAGTTGAGCCCCAACTCAGAAAAAAAAAAAACCCAACCCTAAAGATATGCATTCATGGTATTTGTACATTTCGATTTTATACAGGTAAAACACTGATCTCACTGATACCGGCCTCTCCTGCTGCAATTTTGCAACATCCTTAAATGAGTACTAAAAATCCACACATAGTTATTGCTCATCATCCTGATTATCCCTTGATACACAACCAAGGAGGCAAACCCTCTGAAGAGGGTCATTCCCTCAGCTGCTGTACAAAATCTGGTTCAGTGTGACATCCTCAGGTCTGTCCTCTCTGCATCCACCTTCCATCAGCTGAAACACGTGGTGTGCTCCAGCAAAGGGCAGGAGCACAGATACTAACTTCTGACTTGTATACATCAGGTGAATAACATCCTCCAATATGTATACAGAAGATGAAAGGAATAGGACACTCGAAAGACGACAAGTTGACCTCTAAAATGCTTAAATAGGATATTTCAGTGTCTGGCAGCGTGTCTTTTTTAAATACTGATGCAAACAAAATATAACATTTTGAGAGCGAATAACCAGCCAGTGAAAGGACTTAAAACACCCATTTATTTCCTCCCCCAGAGTTCTCAGCCATCACTGCACACTGGGACAGTCTCAGACTATGAACTAATTGAAATAAGTAAATCAGCCAGATTTTTCTTGCCCCCCCCAGTATTTTTGTATGATATCAGGGCAACATGAAGAAATCAATGCACCCCAAATCAGGCATAATCTGTGACAAAACCAATATCAGTGCAACACCTGATGGTTCCCCAAAAGCTTATGTTTCAGAAAATGAAAATATTAGTCATTCCTTCAACTTAACATGAGAAATAAGGGGCAATAAATAAAGAATAACTGAGGGCAAAACCAAGGTCTGCAGAGATTCACATCCTAAGAGCAACAGAACTACCTCTACAGACGAATGGTTAATGTTATTTGCTGCAGAGATTCACATCCTAAGAGCAACAGAATTGCCCACTGTTTTATTTCGAAAGAACCACCTCTACAGACGAACGGTTAATGCTATTTGCTTTTTTTCAAGGCAAAAAGATTGGATTTTTACCTATCTGAGTCTCAAATGAATCTGGAATGTTTCTGGGAAGAGACTCTAATTGCCAATACACTGTTTTCAGGGAGGTGAAAAGCAGTGCACGAAGAGCACGACTGACAATATGGTGAAACAAATTCAAAATAAATATGGCAACAGAGAACAGCCCACAAAACAGGATTTTTTTTCCAGACTATTTGGAAAGTTTCTCCAATAACCTGCGTTTGTAATAACCCCACCATTGTTACACGCGCTACGGGCTGTTACTCGAATGTATTTAATTAAAAAAAAAAAGGAAAAAAAAGGAAAAAAAAAGGGAATTCATCTTACCTGTGCTGCTGTTGCCTAAAGTTCCTTGGCTTCCGATCATCCCCTCGTTCCTGCCCATCAGTCCCGGCTGAGGTATCACGGAATAGGGGCTGCTCGTTCTTATGGGGGGGAACGAGCCCGCGCCCGGGGGGTTCTGCAGCGGGATGTCAAGTGGTAAATTCTGGTTTGGTAACAACCTGCCCAGTTGCCCTGCTCCTCGTGGGTTATTAAAAGCTAGACAAGGAGGAGCAAAGGTGAAAAAAAAAAAAAATAAAAAATCAAAGTTACAAGAATGGAAACTTTACTTGTTAAAAAAAAAAAAAAAGAAAAAAAAGAACCCAAACACACTTGAAGCTCCTGGGGCTGAGCTATTTAATGCTGCCTGATTTACCCGCTCCCTATCTGTCTGAGAAACATCCCTTCTTGACATTTTTATGTAAATTTCAACATGGAAACATTCTGACAGTAAAACCGGTGTGACGTATATTTTTAAAACTTTAAACGATGCAATTGAACGGAGAGAAGAGCCACTGTGCAGCAAAATAGACCTCTGCGTGATGTGCACACTACTGCCAATTAATCTTATACCCAGTAGGGCTCTAATTGCATGCAGGTGTCATCCTAAGGCAGATTGTTAGGAATCAGCTCAGTTTTCAAAGTTTTCCGGCATAAGCCGTGCCCCTGAAGAAGTTACCAAAATTAAGGGCAGACTGAGTTTATATCAGATCCTGCAGCCCCATTTCTACATCTCCCTCTTAATTCTTTTTTTTACGTTTTTTATCATTAATAAAAATCAGCACTTCCATCATTCAGCAACAACAAAAAGCTCCAGAATTAGAGCTGTGCCACCAGAATATTCTGGTGGACAGAAGGATGTTCGATGGTGACTGTCACCTTGATATAACTCTTTTCTTCCATGAAGGTGTTTTGTGCTCTTAAAAATCAGGTTCTACAAAGAAAACTGCAGGTTGTCCCAAAAAAGCAAGCTCCAGCTCACAACTGGCAAACATCTGGCTCAGCTGGTCTCTGGGAGATGGAAGATGGGAGAAACGTCCCCTGATGGGCACAATTAGTTCTCAGACACCAATCAAACGCTGACCTTGGGCCCGTGAGTCCATTTCCAATCACACCAATAAAACTCATCCAAAGAAATGAACCATTTTCATGAAATTCCTAATTTGCAATACCCCTGGGCAGCTTCCCCACAGCCAGTCTCTGATGTAACAGCATCCTTAAAGCCACTTCTGCGTTTTTCTATTCACCAAATTACAAAGCAGTTAAAGAACTTCTTTCTTATTTTAGATCGAAGTAGTGATACCTTTGACTTTGAGAATGTAGGTGAAGTTTATCAACCTCATTAAAAAGCCCAGAAACATCTTATTACAAAGGTCTCTGGCTTTTTTTTCTTATTTTATAAAGCCAGAGTATGGGAACTCATTGTATTTATTTATTTTTTAATACACGTGATCTGCCAGGTGAATTTGTTTATATGTGTGTATAGGAAATAAACCCCATACACCTAATTCCTAACCATCAGATCGAAATTTTGTCTTGATTGTCTGCTCAGACAGGCAAAGAAAACTTACTTATAAGAAAAAAATTACTTTCCCAAGCCTAGGGGCATGATAAAGTCTAAGGATTGAACCAAACCCAAATTCCAGTGACAGTTTCAGAGCAGTTTGTGCCAGAAGTTTGATTAAAAATCACACAGAGGAGGGAGTTGGTTTTTGGGTTGCTTTGCCAGCACCCACTGATCCAACAAAAAGGAAAGCTGGAAAGGCAGCACAAAATGAGGAACATCATCGATGGGAGGTGATGGTGCTCACATCGCACACGTTCTGCTCTTGGTCAGGATGGGACCCAAGGAGGTTCCCCGTCCCTGACACAAAAAAACCAGCCATTTGGCAAATCCAGCAGCTTTCAAGTCTTCTATATATCTTTTTTTTAAGACAGATAAAAATATTTTAAATATTTTCATGCAAACCCAGTAAAACGAAAGCTGCTTATTTCTTCACAAAAGAAAATAAATATAAAAACCCCAAAACTTTTTTGGAATTGTGTATGATTTGATGTTCATTCTACATGGCTTTTCCCTGAGCACATAAAAAGCCGCGCGCTGTGCACCCGTTTGCTGTAAGCTCTTCTACAGAAAAGAAGGCAGAAGCTCCCCAGGCACAGATTGAAGTGGGCAAAAAAAGTTTTAGGGCTTTAATTTACTGGGGAAACAGGACGTTGCTTTTACAGAATTGTTACTAACTCCTAAGACACATTCATTCACCATCCTGCTGTTATTGACAGCAGATTTGAAGCCAGGTTAACTCTGGAAAGTCAAGAGGCTCCAGTTGAAGGAACCACCAGAGCTTGTTTCAGAAAGAACATGCTGAAGATTTCAGACGTGCAGAGATTTCCTTCTGACTTCTGTGCTGCTGCTTGCACCCCTGTACTTACAAAAATGAGTACAATAATTCCATCTTTCTATGAGCAGCATCGATAACAAATAGTAATTTAAGGATCTGTAGTGGTTTCAATAAGCATTTGAACATTAATATTTATTATTACTAGTACTATGAATATTTATTTTAAAATCGCTAAGTAATAATTTGAGTTGATTTAAAAGTGGCAAGGTGCTATTTTCACATTATTAGAATGGCTCAAAATATTATCTAAGGCCTATGTTTTATACAAAAAATCAGCAGTGTTCACTGAAGGAAGTAAATAGATTAAGCCATCTTCACCAACAGGAGAAAAAAATGAAAGCAGTGGCATTTTATGCTATTTTCTTCAATATTTGTAGTTAATAAGCCTTGGAAAGTGTTGCCCGCTTTCCATTATTCTATGGTGGCACACCAACATTTCATCACTGAGTCGTGAGTTAATTAATAAACTTAAGAACACTGTCAGCTGGAAGCGACTCAATTAAAAGCCACAATTTCAAATTAAACTTGGCGATTCCTCTTAATCAAATGTCTTTCTATTAATCTTGTGGTTTTAGAAGACGACCCTCCTTCACGCCTAGAAAAGCCTCTCTTGTCCATGAGTGGCTTCATTACTGAACAAGGGGCTCCATCCCAAAGCCACAGATGTCACCACCAGCATCACCTACAACCACAACAAGGGACCTTTCAGTTTTTTTGAGGGCACCTCTTAAAACCCCTCTTAAAAACCCTCAAAGCTCCTCAAAGAGTGGGGAGAAGATGCAGCAGAGGCTACAAAGATGATAAAGGGACTAGAACCTCTCTCTGATGGGGAAAGGCTGAGGGACTTGGGTCTGTTTAGTCTGGAGAAGACTGAGGGGGGGGACCTCATCAATGCTTATCAATATCTACAGGATGGGTGCCAGGACAATGGGGTCAGGCTCTTCTCAGTGGTGCCCAGTGACAAGATAAGAGATAATGGGCACAAACATGAATATAAGAAGTTCCAGCTAAACATGAGGAGGAACTTCTTTCCTGTGAGGGTGGCAGAGCCCTGGCAGAGGCTGCCCAGAGAGGTGGTGGAGTCTCCTCCTCTGGAGACATTCAAACCTGCCTGGATGTGTTCCTGTGGGACCTGCTCTGGGAGGACCTGTTCTGGCAGGGCGTTGGACTGGACGATCTCCAGAGGTCCCTTCCAACCCCATGTGATTCTGTGACTTCCAGGGTGCTGAATGAATTAGAACCTCCACAAGTGTTTCAAAACAGGGTGACCGCAGATGGCGCTATATCATCACGCAAGACCAGAGCAGGACCAAGATCTGCCCAGTTCCTCCTCCGTGACCCAGGGGTACCACCACCACCACCACCGTTTTGGGGGTTCGCAAGCTCTGCCAACACATGCACGTGGAGGGAAGGTGGACTCACTGCTCTGTGAAATCCTCATTGCTGGTTTCTGGGTGGCCACGGCCGTGCCGGGGCTGCTCTCACTGGTGAGCTGCATGAGGTCATTGATGATGGCTTGCTTGTCCACCGAGCCGGTTGGGGCGCCTGGGCGGTTATCTGGGAAAAGCTGCGGTAACTGGCTGTTCTGCAGGTCATCCAGAATCTCCTCCAAGTTGTCCAATTCACTGCCTGGCTGCGATGAAAAAAAGAAAAGAACAAAACACAAACCCCACAGTACAGGTCGCTGCTCGCCCGCTCCCGGCCTTCCCGCTCGCCCCGAGCCGGCACCGCCTTCCGATGCTTCCACCGAGTAGGCCGATGTGGAGGAAGGTCATAAAGCTGAGGAAAAGGAGCGGTGAAGGCTCCTCAGGGCTGGTCCCCCTCGCATTTGGGGAGCCCAGTGTGGCCTGGCACCCCTTTAAAGCCCTGGCATGGGGACGTATGGATCCATACGTTGGGCAAAGGGGAGATTCTCCCTGCGAACTCCGCAATCGACACAGGCAGGGGAGGAGATCCCACAGCGATGGAGACGGGGGTTTATATAGGTATAACCCATATTCCTTTCAGCACAGTCATCTTTCTAGTCTCTTTATGACTTGATTAAAAGCACACGATGGAAAAGTTGCTTCACAGCTACAACAATTCCCCGTGTGCATTTTCTTTGCTACATTCAGGACCTCTCCACCAAACACCTCTACAGAAGTTAACGGGCAAGAGATATACGTCGCCATTAAGTTCTATAAATTAAGACCTGTCAACTAGTTACTAGGTTTAGAAATTTATTTTGCTCCAAACTGCCCAAATCACTGAAAATAGCTCCTCTACAGTAAGATAAAAAAAGAAAAGAGAAATCTCATTACGTTCAATTCGGTAGAAAATTATCATGAAATAAAGATGGGAAAAAACTTAAGTTCACCCAAACTAACACAAATACTGACCTGCATATTTGTCTTAAAAATGCTGATTTTCACCAGTATTTTTTTTTTTTTTTTGGTCAACTTATCTCTCTCTAAACCCTCAGAAAGAAAACCTTCTTCTGACTGAAATTTGGGAATTATTACAAGCATTTTCTCCAATCCTAAACCTTTAAACAAGGCAAAACTCTTTTGGGTAATAACTACTGAGAGGCAGCCCGGTCCCAGTCACCACCGAGTTGCAGAGGAAACATTTCGTGAGAGCATTTATAAAAGAAAACCTACTCAAAATCAGCGCCTTCGTTAGGAAACGCGCGGTGAGGGACGAGAGGCAGCCAGCCGTGAAGGACAGGGAACTGAGAAGTCCCACCACAACCAGACACACAACCCAGATACAATCCCTCCTGGTCTTTTTAATCCCACCGACACATCATGAACTTGTTGTTTGAGGGTGAGCTCACGCCGCAGATCACAGGATAATGTAGAAATACCTGAGATGGCTTTAAACTACCCACGGAGGCACTCGCAGCTTAAATAAACTCAGGTAAACATGGCATTACTCTTTCCTCCTTCCATGTCGCCTCCTAGTCTTAAAAATCAGGATATATGGTGCAAGAGGGTAAGGTATTTTTAGTCTGGAGAAGGCTGAGGGGGGATCTGATCAACACCTAGAAATACTGAAAGGGTGGGTGTCAGGAGGATGGGGCCAATCTTTTCTCAGTGGTGCCCAGGGACAGGACAAGAGGAAATGGGCACAAACTTGAATATAAGAAGTTCCACCTAAACATGAGGAGGAACTTCTTCACTGTGAGGGTGGCAGAGCCCTGGAAGATGCTGCCCAGAGAGGTGGTGGAGTCTCTTCTCTGGAGACATTCAAACCCCACCTGGACACGTTCCTGTGGGACCTGCTCTGGGTGGCCCTGCTCTGGCAGGGGGTTGGACTGGATGATCTCCAGAGGTCCCTTCCAACCCCACATCATCCTGTGATTCTGTGATTTTACTCCGTTAAAAAGCAGCATGTGGGTGAGCTGGAATAACACCGATAATCCCGGTGGTTTTGGCCAAATGGTAGGAAATTACAGAATCAGAGGACCGGAAGAAACTTAAAGCCTCGAGGCAAAATCCAAGGATGCTGTTCCCTGCAGAAGTTCATACAGCTTCTTGTTAAAGATGCCCAGTGACAGAAAATCTCCAGCTTCCCAGGGGAATTGGGTTCATTCTTACTCTTGGGAGTATTTTTTCTCAGTGTCAGTGCAAAATCTCCCTCGTTGAAATTAAGGCCCTTCCTGATGTTCTGAATCTGGAGAACAAATAACCTTCCCCTTTCTCTTTCTGTATTTGAAAACTTGTGCCTTTTGGGGGTTTAAGCTCAGGTTATTAAGCAATCTCAACTTGTTGAATTTTCTGCAGCACATAAAGTGTTTTCTAGACCTCTCATTACTCTTGTGGCTCCTGTGGACTGTCTTCAGTTGACCCACACTTTTGCTGAAGTGCCATGTCCAGAACAGGACCTACGATGAAGCCCTACAACTGCTGAGTAAAGCAGAAAATTTACACTGCATATAGTACACTCTGATGGCATAGCCCAGAAAAACAGGGGAATTGGGTTCATTCTTACTCTTGGGAGTATTTTTTCTCAGTGTCAGTGCAAAATCTCCCTCGTTGAAATTAAGGCCCTTCCTGATGTTCTGAATCTGGAGAACAAATAACCTTCCCCTTTCTCTTTCTGTATTTGAAAACTTGTGCCTTTTGGGGGTTTAAGCTCAGGTTATGAAGCAATCTCAACTTGTTGAATTTTATTCAGCCTGTAAAGTGTTTTCTAGACCTCTCATTACTCTTGTGGCTCCTGTGGACTGTCTTCAGTTGATCCACACTTTTGCTGAAGTGCCATGTCCAGAACAGGACCTATGATGAAGCCTTAAAACTGCCGAGCAAAGCAGAAAATTTACACTGCACACAGTACACTCTGATGGCATAACCCAAAAAAACTGTGATTTTTTTTTAATTACATGACATCAGTGACTCTCACTCACCTCGTGCTCACTATGAACCCTAGACACAGCTCTGAAGAAGTCCTATCTAGCCAGCTGTCCCCTCCTTTTTCAAAAAACCTCTGACATTAAACTTGACTAATTTGAATAAATACCATTTGTTCATCCTGAACGTTCTGCTAAGATTCTTCCTCCGTATCTCCCGGTGGCCGCTGAATTTGAATCCTGTCCCCCAGTGTCTCTGCAGACACCCAAGTGTCACACGTCGCTTTACTCATTCTATGATTCTATGTGGGAGGTGTCCCTGCCCAAGGCAAGGGGTGGGAACTCAATCATCTTTGGGGTCCCTTCCAACCCCAACCATCCTATGACGCTGTGATTTACCAAGCAGATGCTGTTCTCTCGAACTGTGATTTTTTTTTAATTACATGACATCAGTGACTCTCACTCACCTCGTGCTCACTATGAACCCTAGACACAGCTCTGAAGAAGTCCTATCTAGCCAGCTGTCCCCTCCTTTTTCAAAAAACCTCTGACATTAAACTTGACTAATTTGAATAAATACCATTTGTTCATCCTGAATGTTCTGCTAAGACTCTTCCTCCGTATCTCCCGGTGGCCGCTGAATTTGAATCCTGTCCCCCAGTGTCTCTGCAGACACCCAAGTGTCACACGTCGCTTTACTCATTCTATGATTCTATGTGGGAGGTGTCCCTGCCCAAGGCAAGGGGTGGGAACTCAATCATCTTTGGGGTCCCTTCCAACCCCAACCATCCTATGACGCTGTGATTTACCAAGCAGATGCTGTTCTCTCGTGGGTCATTAAGGTTCACTAAAACTCTAGATGCTCCACAGACTCCTACAGCACCTCCCTTCTGACAGTGAATCCTTAAATAACTACTTTATGTGTAAGGATTTCCAAACAGCTTCCTACCCACCCACAGCACTTTCGACTTGACCATGCACCTCCGATCTGCTCGCAAAGATGCCACACGTAAGAGGGCCAAAAAAACCTTACTCAAACCAAGAGACATGGGCATATGCTGCTTTTCTTATGCCAAAAAGCCCACTTACCCTCTCGCAGAAGGAAAACAAGTTGGTGCCACATTCCCTGCTCTTGCCAAATCCCCCCTGCTGACCCCCTGCCTTCCAAGCACCTAACAAGCAGTTGGGTGGACAACAGCTCACTGACAGAAAAGGGAGAGACAGGAGGAATCAGATGAAGATGGCCTGGGTCCAGAGGAGGCCACAAAGATGCTCAGAGGGCTGGAGCACCTATCCTATGAAGACAGGTTGAGAGAGTTTGGGTTCTCCAGCCTGGAGAAGAGAAGGCTCCGGGGAAACCTTCGAGCCCCTTCCAGTCCCTAAAGGGGCTCCAGGAGAGATGGGGAGGGACTCT
>NW_015091360.1:687947-719464 GCF_001431845.1 Calidris pugnax | reverse complement strand
TTCTTTGCTGTGAGGGTGGTGAGACCCTGGAAGAGGATGCCCAGAGAAGCTGTGGCTGCCCCATCCCTGGAGGGGTTCAAGGCCAGGCTGGATGGGGCTTGGAGCAACCTGGTCTGGTGGGAGGTGTCCCTGCCCAGGGCAGGGGGTTGGAACTGGATGATCTTGAAGGTCCCTTCCAACCCAAACCATTCTATGAATTAAATGTGATTGTGAGAAGCGTAAATCATCATGAAGGCATGTGAGGAGCAGATTCAAAAAAGTGCTCTGAGAGAAACCTGAGCCACGTCTACAGGAGCAACATTTTGGGCACTGGGAGATCTGGTACAAGACGACTGCAAAAGGCAGTGGAGGAGACCGATGTAGGGTATCATAAATTACTGAAGGATGATTCAGTACTCTTTGGGGGAATGAAGACATATGGCCTTCATTAGACATCATATTTGAGACAACAGTGAAGGGAAGTTTTATATGTTGCAGGGGTTTTTTTGTTGGTTTTGTGCTGGACTTTGTGTCTTTTTTTCTTCCCTTTTTTAAATTTATTTTTAACATTCTGGCTACTGCAATTCCTCGCTTAGAATCAGATGTAAAAAACCCCAAAACAAACCCAAACCAAAGCCAGAGAAGAACATATTGATCCAAACGTGTCAGAGAACTGCACTCCCCACGATACTTTTAATTGCTCTCAGGGAAGTGGTGAAGAAAGGCCAAATACAACAGATAGATTTTAACAACACAAATATCTAACTGTCCTTTTTTTTTTTTTTTCTTTCTTAACATAATCAATACCAAATATTTAATCTTTATTTTTTGATGGCTGCAAAAGCTCTAGATTTAGAATTAACACCAAGCCATGATGGCAGCCTAAGTCTTTCCAGACCCACCCTCAAATGCCACCATGTGCAGAAACCACCGTTAAAATATTTGCTTGGTTAGATTCATGGGATTTTTTTTCTTTTATTTATATTCTATATTTATTTTGTTAATGGTCTAGATTGAACTTTATGTAAAGAGAAGGCACACCCTAACCTCCCTGTAAAACAATTATTTGTCGTGAATTAAAAAAAAAATCATCTGCCTGATAAAGTGCTAAAGCATCACAAGAAAGTTCTGGTGCACATATTTTCACTATCTTTAAGCAACGCAATTGCAACAATCTCCACAGAGCTTGGACACTAAGTGCCAGAAAACATAAGACAAACTGTGCTTAGAAATATTTTTGCATCTGAAAAAGTAGCTGCTTTCGAGGTACTTATCACAGTTACGTAGAGAAAGGCAGATTAAAGTGTTAATTGCTTACAGAATCTTTGCAGCTCTGCTGAAAGGCAGCTGCACCTCAACAGCAAGTTTGGTTTCCAGAAGTTGCCAGGTCAAAGTCTGGCTTCCACGGATTGTAAAGGGCTGGATAAGATTTAAAACTCTCTGGAGATCTCTTTTTTCCACCATGGACAATGCCCACGGCTTGTGCTGAGACCCTGTGTTCCAAAATTCATACATTTCCTTAATGACCACCTATGACAGAGGCATCTATGACTTTCTCCCTACACCAGGATGTCTTTTGGTGGGGACACAACTTGAAACTCCCTGCCTTATAGAAACCCCAAATTAGCTCATTAGCTACCTCCATAGCACAGGCAAAACATTTCACAGAATCACGGAATGATACGGGGTTGGAAGGCATCTCTGGAGATCATCTAGCCCCAAATTTGGCCAATAAAAGATAAACAAAATTAAATCCCGTCTCCAAACTGGCCATAAACTGAAGGAAATCAGGAAAAGTAAATCACAGGTGGAATCAATACAGTCTTTCTCTTCCTGGTAACTGCAGTAAACATACAATTGGCTAGAAATCCTGTTATCAAGTTAATCTCCTCCTAACTTCTGGAAACCAAACTCTAATTGAAAGACATTCAGAAAATAGAATCCCCATTCTAAGGTTTTGATAGAATTTCAAGAAGAAACCAACGTCCTTCATTAACTTAATGGATTCTGGGCATCAAGAAATAGGTTTCTGGAAGATGAGGGACGTGTGTAAAGAAAATATTTTAGTATTGAGAAGATACTTGCTTCTCCATAAAGCAAGAGGACAGCAGAGTTGATAAAGTGTGTGAGGAACACCAGAACAGTTCCTGAGTTTTAGGATGAAAAGGTACATGTTTAAGATGATCTCTAGAACAGCACTAGTGGAGGCTGCAAAGTCCCTGTCAGAGGAGTAAGATGATCTCTAGAACAGCACTAGTGGAGACTGTGGCATTGCAAAGTTCCTGTCAGAGGAAAAAAGGATTTATCTGTCCTGTAGTCACCCCCTAAAGGGTCTCCAGGAGAGATGGGGAGGGACTCTGGATCAGGAAGGGGAGCCATAGGATGAGGGGGAAGGGTTTTAAACTGAAAGAGGGGAGATTGAGATGAGATCTCAGGAAGAAATTCTTTGCTGTGAGGGTGGTGAGACACTGGCCCAGGTTGCCCAGAGAAGCTGTGGCTGCCCCATCCCTGGAGGGGTTCAAGGCCAGGCTGGATGGGGCTTGGAGCAACCTGGTCTGGTGGGAGGTGTCCCTGCCCAGGGCAGGGGGGTGGGAACTGGATGATCTTGAAGGTCCCTTCCAACCCAAACCATTCTATGATTTTATTGAACACTACACCAAGTACTTTCTCAGAGAACAAGCTACTTCAAATTTCTACATTTTGATGTCTCCATCTGTATCTGTATCTAATAATCCATACCCAATTTTACAGAAGAGTTTGGAATGCGAAACGATAAAGCTAAATAAAGCATTTCTTTAGCAAGGCAATCCCTAACGTTGTCAGGCTATGACATTTCTCTGACATAACCCTACACTTTCACTCTCCTTCCCCCAAGATCTTTGCTGGTCCTTGTCACACCTGGCCATCTGCTGACCAGTAACCCAACTAGCCAGAAGCACCTGGGGGGTTTGAGAGCCAGCAGAAGGGTGGTGGGATGAAGTCCCACCACGGCAGCTCCATGGTAGCTGGTGGGCCAGCAAGGGAAAAGTAGGCTTACTGCTGAGGGATGCCCTGGAAAACAAATCTGGAGCAAATGGGGACTCGTGTTTCCACCTCCTTCCCTTTTTCCTAGCGGAGAACGATACGAGGACTCGCGATGCTCGAGACCAACGGTGTCAGTGCTGTCGGAAAAACTCCTCTGAGCCTCCCCAATAGGTCCCTCCTTCATCCTCTTCCCCCAACAGCTGCCTTAACTGGAAGAGCAATCAGCCTAATAGGGCTCGATAACCATCGTCCCCACCAAGGAAAGGGGAAAAAAAAAAAAAAAAAAAAGGTAAGGCAGCACTGGAAATATTCTCTGCTATTTGAGAAAGGCTTCCTGTCAGTCGCCGCTCTCTGCAGAAGTGTATGTTTAAACACACTACCTAGAAAACTGCTATTTTTAGGAGGCTGGTGCACTTCAAAGCATTTCCTGCCCAGAAAGTCACACCAAAAGTAAAAGGAGAAAACGTAATGGCTCTGCTGCCACCCCGATCCCCCTCGCAGGGGCCGCCCCGCCGCACTTTCCAGAGAAACTGCACCCTCCGGTGACTAATTACTTAAAAATACAGCATTCCTCAGGGAGGAGAAGTTTTAAATAAACCTGCAAAATAGGTAACACAAGCACGCGGCTAATTTTTACATACGGGAGGAAAAAGGTCGGGGGGTGTGGAGGGGGGAAAGGATGCAGGAGGATGGAAGAATTTAGCACAAGAATCTGTGTTCTAGTCTTGTACTAAATAGTTCCAGCTTTGATCTAAATTTAGGCAACGAGCACTTCCTGTGGGAGACCGTCTTCCAAAGCTGAAGAGTTTTTGATGCTAAATATTTGCAGTGATTTTATAATTGGGGTAAAGTGGTTATTTGTTTTAAGGCCCGGCCTTCAGCTAGATAAACGCTTACATTATTTTATATTCCCCACCATTTCCTCTCCTACTCCACGTTGGACTTCTGTTTATTCAGTTCCAGGTTCCACTGCATTTTAAGTAGGTTTTAAAACTCTTTATTTACAACCAAAGGGAGCAACAAAAGCCCTTCTGTCATTACCCAGCAGCCTTCCATCACAGCTGTGGGACTGGCTTCTCCGTACCTCGGCACTGCGGAAGCCCAAGCCCTTCAGCCCATACCACTTCATCGAGACTCCTGCACCGCTCCGTGGTCTTCTGAAGAGACCCAACTCTCAGCCCTTCCTGTACCTCCAGTTCCTCTCTCCTGGGACACAATCCCCACCTTCAGAATTTAAGAAAAGGCAATACACACAGAATAATAGAATGGTTTGGGTTGGAAGGGACCTTAAAGATCATGGAGTTCCAACCCCCTGCCCTGGGCAGGGACACCTCCCACCAGACCAGGTTGCTCCAAGCCCCATCCAGCCTGGCCTTGAACCCCTCCAGGGATGGGGCAGCCACAGCTTCTCTGGGCAACCTGGGCCAGGCTCTCACCATCCTCACAGCAAAGAATTTCTTCCTGAGATCTCATCTCAATCTCCCCTCTTTCAGTTTAAAACCCTTCCCCCTCGTCCTATGGCTCCCCTCCCTGATCCAGAGTCCCTCCCCATCTCTCCTGGAGCCCCGTGAGGGACTGGAAGGGGCTCTAAGGTCTCCCCAGAGCCTTCTCTTCTCCAGGCTGAACAACCCCAACTCTCTCAGCCTGTCCTCACAGCAGAGGGGCTCTAGCCCTCTGAGCATCTCCGTGGCCTCCTCTGGCCCCGCTCCAACAGGTCCATGTCCTTCCTGTGCTGAGGACTCCAGAGCTGGACACAGAGCTCCAGGTGGTGTCTCCCCAGAGCGGAGCAGAGGGGCAGAATCCCCCCCTGGCCCTGCTGGCCACGCTGCTGGGGATGCAGCCCAGGATGGGGTGGCTTTCTGGGCTGCCAGGACATGTTGACAGCGAGGGGCAGAATCCCCCCCTGGCCCTGCTGGCCACGCTGCTGGGGATGCAGCCCAGGATGGGGGTGGCTCTCTGGGCTGCCAGCGCACGTTGACAGCTTATGTTGAGCTTCTCATCTGCCCATCCGTACTTGGTACTCCAACCCCCTCAACCCCAACACCACATCTAAATGGTTCTTAAACACAGCCAGGGATGGTGACTCAACCACCTCCCTGGGCAGCCTATTCCAATGCCCTACCACTCTCTCTCTGAAGAATTGTTTCCTAGCTTCTCATCTGCCCATCCATAGTCGGTACTCCAACCCCCTCACACCCCTCCCTTGACCTCAGAAACATGAAAGCTAAAAATAAAAAATGAACAGACTATTCACTTTTCAAAGTTCATAATACTGGGGACCTGATTTTCAAATGCTTGAGGTTGGCAACGCTTGTAGACACTGAAGTCTCTTTCTTCCAGGTGAGTCTTATAGCTACGTGTTTACATTTAGGGTGAGACACAACTTGCCTATCTTTAGTCATGAAAAAGTAAGGCAGCCAGTTTAAACTAGTCATCTGGGCCACCACTAGTCAACGGGAACATCACTGGAGAGCAGCCTCCCTCCCTAGTTAGGCACACATTAAGATAAGATAAAACAAATCCCGGAGTATTTTTCCACCAATGATAAAAGGAGCCCATAGGACTACTACTAGACAGACACCTTCTAGATGGAACAAAACCCACTCTCAGTGAGCTCCCAAGTTAAGCTGTTTCTTTTCTACTCCACAGAGATCATCAAAGAGGAAATTTAAATTCTTTTAGAAATTTCATTTCTGGGACTAAACCATCTGAAGGCCATGATTTTGATCTACATAGAGAGGACATTTTCTTTTTTTTTGGTGATTACCAAATTCTACATTCTTGTCTGGTATCAAATACTGAGCGCTGAAGGATCTCTGCCTTCAATCCAGGTGGAGGATCTGAACTAGGAATTGCAATCTATTAGCTATTTTTAGAATAGTTTATTCTTGCCAGTTTAGCTGTGAATTTCTTTACCTCTGTGTTTTTCTAGCCTAACAAAGCCTAAGTTCCCACAGAGAATCCAAGCCCTCCCTCTACAGGCACTACGAAATAGCAGCTCTATTCAGAACTGAACCAACATCCAGGCTGGAGGAGAAATCCCTGCAGAAATTAGTATAATCTGGCTCAGTTTCCCCCTAAAGCACAGGAAGGGCTGAAAAACCACAATTGCTCCTACATAATGGCAATAGCTGTCAAATAGTGTTGAAAGAGGAGAAGTGAAGTAACCTTAGGAGACGCCTGGATAACGGGGATGTTAATAAAGCTGCATCCACACTCTAGCAGCGTGTTTGGCCTCTCTGTTTTGTGGTTATAACCACTGTTGAAAGAACTGTCTACTGGTTAGAGACTGCTCAAAGGGCAAAGGGAAAAATCAAAATCCAATGGTGTGACCTCGGGCTGAGAAAATATTGTCTATCCCTCCTCCTTGTAAATAGAAAATACATTAAAAAGTATTTATATACACACAATAACAAAAAATACAATAGATTCCCCAAAATAAATGAGCTCAAACCCAGTCCACATGTTAAAAAAACACAATATTTGAAAAGTGAAAGATACGTTTGTGAATTAGAGTCATGAAGGTTTGCACAGTGTAGGATCTGATCATGATTTACAAACTAAGGCTTCACGCCCAGGGCACTGCCTTGGGATTAATGAGCAGCTGGGAGAGTTGATAGTGTAGGACAAAGCTAAGGATCATTAACTCCAGCTAGTTATAAACTCCCCAGAAAATGCCTTATACTGAAATTGATATTGTAATTACCCATTTTATAAATAAAATGAGCAGTAGTATCGAAGTAGCAAATTGCTTTCGCTGCGTCCCTTTTTCTTGCAGAGCTCTGAAAACTGGCACATTCTGGGGGATGTGAACCTGGTGCTTTTTGAAAGTGAATTCTGCGTGGAAGCCAGTGAGATGGCACTTTTTAGCGTAGGTCCTAACAACAGTTATTAGTATTTTGGGCAGCAGAGCAACAAGCAATCTTGCACAGAATGCCAAGAAAACCCAAATGCCAAATTCAACGCAGATAACCTTGCAGAGGGAGACCTGATCTCTGCACTGAACAACTCCACTTGGGGTCGAATATCAAAAATTTTAAGCAAAAAATACCAAACAACAACCACCTCCCCAGTTGGCACAGAAACAAGGGAGGTCTATATGCCTTGAGCTTTATCTGCAGATCAAGCATCGGGCAAAGACCAGTAAAGCAAAGTTGGTACCAGTCCTTTCAAACAACTCCTGTCCTTGAGCATGAAACTGCTTTACACAGGACCAAGGAAGATGCTCCGAGGGCTGGAGCCCCTCTGCTGTGAGGACAGGCTGAGAGAGTTGGGGGGGTTCAGCCTGGAGAAGAGAAGGCTCCAGGGAGACCTTAGAGCCCCTTCCAGTCCCTAAAGGAGCTCCAGGAGAGATGGGGAGGGACTCTGGATCAGGGAGGGAAGCCACAGGATGAGGGGCAATGGTTTTAAACTAGAGCAGGGTAGGTTTAAATTAGACATTAGGAAGAAGCTCCTCATGAGGGTGGTGAGACACTGGAACAGGTGAGACACTGGAGAGGTGATGGAGGCCCCATCCCTGGAGACATTCAAGGTCAGGCTTGATGAGGCTCTGAGCAGCCTGATCTAGCTCAAGATGTCACTGCTCGTTGCAAGGGGGTTGGACTAGATGACCTTAAAGGGCCCCTTCCAACCCAACACATTCTCTGATCATAGAATCATAGAACGGTTTGGGTTGGAAGGGACCTCAAAGATCATCGAGTTCCAACCCCCCTGCCCTGGGCAGGGACACCTCCCACCAGACCAGGTTGCTCCAAGCCCCATCCAGCCTGGCCTTGAACCCCTCCAGGGATGGGGCAGCCACAACTTCCCTGGGCAACCTGTTCCAGTGTCTCACCACCCTCATAGTAAAAAAGTTCTTCCTGAGATCTAATCTGAATCTTTTTTCTTCCAATTTAAAACCGTTTCCCCTTGTCCTATCATTACCATTCCTGGCAAAGGGTCCTTCTGCAGCTCTTCTGTACGCACCCTTCAGGTATTGAAAGGCCGCTATAAGGTCTCCCCAGAGCCTTCTCTTCTCCAGGCTGAACAATCCCAGCTCCCTCAGCCTGTCTTCATAGGAGAGGTGCTCCAACCCTCTGATCCTACGATTCTACATGGGAGAGGCCTAGCTGCTACGCTGGGCTAGGCCAAGAGCGCATCTCACCCACAGCAGCTCAACAACAGCCTAGGAAAAGCTGTAAATAGTAAATAAACTCTCATTAACCAAGCTCAACAACAGCCTAGGAAAAGCTGTAAATAAGCTCTCATTAACCAACAGTTAGGAGTATTATCTCTTTGACTCTGCTGGGAAAGGTTCCCCAGTGTTCAGTCCCTGCGTTCTCCCATCTCCTCCCAGGCAGGGTCTGGTCTTTTAGACAGAGCGATGACCACAACTTAGTAACGCCAACTGGAAAACTGAGTGAAGACTGCATTTCAGAAGACAGGGAAATAGCCTCCTGAAGGGTCAAGAAATTAGATCAGAGGGCAGAAATGCAGGCCTAGAACATCTCATTCACACGTGACGCAAAGATTTGCTTACCTGTTCGTTAGGCTCAAAGCTTATCTCTTCTTTTTCTGGCCTCATAGCTATCAACTTTGTGCTACCGGAAGGGTCTGTCTTACTGTCCAACCGCTCCAGTTTTGGGGGTATGTCTGGTAAACCAATATCTTTAGTATCATCTTTATCTAGCAAGTAGCGAAGTAGTGCATTATTATTCTTCTTAGGACTCGCTGGCTCCTGTTTAACAGTCACCTCTGAACCGGGAGCTGTGCTACTGGACTCCTGGTTCAGTTCTTTGCCTGTGGCCTCGGCCGTGAGCTTGGCCAAATCTACAGGAGAACTACTGTCCTGCAATAGTCTGTGCAAAATTTTATGCTTCTCCTTGAGCGAGGTTCCGTGTGCTGAACCAGACCCAGGCAACCCTCCCGCGGAGTCCTTGCTAACGTCTCCCAAAGTACTGGACAAAGGCGAAGGCTCCATCTGATCCGATTTGGTGGTCAGCAACTGTAATAGCTTTGTCTGGCTTTTTCCATCGTGCAGTTTATTCTGTCCATCGGGCCTCTCGCCGCTGACGACCGGTGGCAGGTTGCTCTCGCTGTTGTCTTTCTGTTCTCCTGAATGGCAGCTGCCCTCTGCTTGTCCAGTTGTACCTTCCGATTGCTCCCCGTAGAGTCCAAAGCAGTCTTTAGAGTCCAGGCTTCCCATCTTGCTCAGCTGGGGAGGATTCATATTCACAGGGGAATTTTGCAAATTTCCCATTTTTAGGTCAGGTGAAGCCAACGACGATCCTAGAGAAACGCCGTGGCCCTCGCTGAGGGCCTGAAGGGCGTTCAGGGAACTGTTGGTGTAGTTATGGCTATTTCCTGTGCTGCTGCAGACTCCCACGGGCGAATGCAAGCTTCCTGCAGGGGAGAACTGGCTGGGTGGGATGCGAGGGCTTCCTGCCACTCCAGGGCTCACACGATGCCTCGGGGAAAGCATAGAGTTTGGCTGCCCCGGGTTCATGCCGGGGCTGCTTTGTGAGGGGCTATTCATTTTTAGTGCATAGTTACTACCCTGAGGAGTGGATGCTTGGATGCTCGAGACATGGTTCATTCCCCCTGAACCACCGAACCTGCCTGCTGGCATGCCCATTTGTTCCTTTGGGCCATTTATGGCAAAATTTATATTGCTACTGATGGTCATATCCTGACCTGGGTTCCCACTGCACATGGCCTGATGGGCAGGGCTGCTGGAGCTGATCGGGTTCAGGATCTTCCCCATCCCTTGTCCAGTCAAATCCTGATTCATTCCGCAGACGTTCTGCTCTCTACGAGGGCAAGGGGAAGAAAAACAAGGCGTGAGCTAAAATGACAGCGGCCGACTCGCCATTGCATTGCAGAAAAAAGAAGCAAAACCCTTTAAAATAACACAACAAACCTACAACTAAAAACAAATTGACCATTTGACAAAAGCGACGTGCAACTCTTGACATGGCTGCACGTTAACAGTAGGGTTTTTCAGTACCTTATTAACAAATCAGCGGAAGAGAGGGAAAACAAAATTACACCTCATTTAAATGACAGTCATCAGAAATGCAGGGAGGTTACAGCTTCAGACTCTCTCCCCTTTCATGTATATCCCCAGTCCAGTTCTGGGCTCCCCAGTTCAAGAGGGACAGGGAACTACTGGAAAGAGTCCAGCGTAGGGCTACAAAGATGATTCAAGGACTGGAGCATCTCCCTTATGAGGAGAGACTGAGAGAGCTGGGACTCTTTAGTCTGGAGAAGAGACCTTAGTAATGCCTACAAGTATCTCAAGGGCGGGCTGAGGGAGGAGGGAACCAGACTCTTTTCAGTAGTTGCCAGTGAGAGGATGAGGGGCAACGGGCACAAGTTGGAACATCAAGGGTTCCACTTGAATATGAGGAAGAACTTTTTCACGGTGAGGGTGACAGAGCCCTGGAACAGGCTGCCCAGGGAGGGTGTGGAGTCCCCTTCTTTGGAGATCTTCAAGCCCCGCCTGGATGCTCCTGAGTAACATGCTCTGACAAGCTCTGGGTGGTCCTGCTTCAGCAGGGGAGTTGGACTAGATGATCTCTATGGTCCCTTCCAACTCTAAAAATTCAGTGGAATTCAGTGAAATCCCCTCTCTACAATTTGGCAAGAGCCAGAACGGACAGAAATCTCATCTGAAATGCACAACCCAAACAGATGCATGTTTTACAGGCCAGCTGTGGACAGCTGTTTGCCTGAGTTTTGAATTTCTAGGGGTCAGCCCCACTGCAAGGCTGGGGAGGGCTATTTGCCCACCCAGTTCATAGCAAGAAGAAAGTTGAACAAGTCCCATTTCTGGACTGCTGGAGCACTGCAGTGCTGCTCCAAACCAAACTGCCAGCCAAGGGAACTACTGGATCCTGCTCCAGGATGGGAAGAGGCTGCAGCAATCCAGTCCTGCACGAGCGTTTAGGAAAAGAAGGGAAAAAAGAACCCACCCCCACTCCTCAAGAGCTGAAGCTCATATTTTAGAGATGTAGGCTGTAAGAGGGAAGAAACAGAACAGAGACACACACAGAGAAAAACCTCCTGTGAGAGCACCTGAAGGTCATTTCTCTTTTCTTCAGGAGATTTTAATTAGTCTATAGGAGGATGGGATATACTTTCTACTCCTATGCTAAAAATTAAATCGGAAAACTCAGACCTATTCCTAAATGTTAAAAGCTATAAAAGAGAGACAGTCTCAAGTAGATGAGGAAGTTAAAAAAAAAAAATGAGGTTCTGAGAAAAAATTCAATTCAACTCCGGACTTCCAAACCCAAATACTAATGGAACATTCCTAATATGTATTTTCGATGAGATGAAAACCATTGCAAAGGAAAAGCGCAGAGAAACCTTCGCGTTTTGCTAAAGCAGCAGAAGTGGCAGAACTGAAGGACACAGAGCAGTGAAGCTTCTCCCTCTCTATTTATTACCTCAGGTATAAAGGCAAATGTGAAGAACATTAACTATAAAAAGAGAGGTGGATTTTTAAAACCTTATTACAAATACAATAGTATCAGTGTTCTGCTAAAAAAAAAAAAAAGGCAAGAATACTTGCGAGTACCATTTTTAACTTAATGGTGCTTTTTAAATTTCAAATTTAGCACTTCCTGAAATACCAAGTATATTCAGCAATCCAATGAAAACAAAGTTCAGACAGCTTTTGGTCAGGTCCATTTCAAAATCTACACTCTCTGTAAAATGGTTTCAGTTTTAATGACATTTAGAGCTGTTTTCTTCCTCCCGAAAAAGTGATGCTGTGGATACAGGGAAACAGCATTGTCATTATAATCAGCAAAGAAAACCTGGAAAATAATCTGACACAAATATACCAGGACATGCAATGGCTCGATTCCAATTCTACATTAAGGTTCTGAGGTGAGTGATTATTTATCCTTGATTTTAACATATTATTGTCTGTGCCTTTTTTAAAAATAAAACCCAATAGTGGTGGCATTTCTCAGGATTGGACACGTGACAGTCACTACTCCAAGCACCAGAAATGACAAGGAATGAAGAGAGACGAGGAGTTAAAATAATGCAGTTTGTCTAAAATGCAGTTTTAATCGGCAGATCATATTCTTTATGAAGTCCCAACATGTGACTGACTGTCAACAACAGGAATTTCAACATGCAGTTTGTCTAAAATGCAGTTTTAATCGTCAGATCATATTCTTTAAAGAAGACCCAACATATGACTGACTGTCAACAACAGGAATTTCAATCCTTCAAAGTTGTCTAAATCTAAGTACATTTGGAAAAGTTTCTTCTGCCTACAATGCAAAATACAGGAAATTAAAAGACTGAAATCAAGAACATGAGATTAAAGGAAATGTTGTACGTTTAATGGGAAGATCTTGATGTGAAAATCACAGCGTGCCGTTTGTAAGTCCCAAAGTAATCTCTTTTCCTGCTGTAAGCACTGAATTCCTAAACTTATTTCGTTGTCATGCGATTAGTTGTGGGTCAAGGGAACGTTTCTCGGCCTCCATCTATTTGCTTTGGCAACTCTTTGCTTTCCCCTTCTCTCTGGAGAGCGCGGACGCGATAGAGGCGCGAGGAGGTTACCTGTGAAGCATATGCAAGGAGATGACAAGCTGAGGTTCGCTGGTCGTCTGGGAACGGATGAGCTTGCTCTTCGTTTGGGCCGAAACGATGGTGCCGTCAGACAAGGAAAACCGATAAACAGGACTGAATGCCAGTCCCTGCCTCAGCACTGCAAGCAAGCAAAAAAGACCAAAATTACATTAATGAGCAACTCTAGGAGAGGTAGCTCAGTTGCTCAACGACTCGATGTTCTACATCCATCAGCGCAAACGCTGCGTTCGTTAAAATAAAAATAAATTTTGAGAATAAATAGATGGGATGCACCTATAATAACCTCAATACAAGAGAGATCTGGAGGTGCTGGAGCGAGCGCAGAGGAGGCAACGAAGCTGGTGAGGGGGCTGGAAAACAAATCGTATGAGGAGCGGCTGAGGGAGCTGGGACTGTTTAGTCTGAGGAAGAGGAGGCTGAGGGGAGACCTCATCACTCTCTACAACTACTTGAAAGGACACTGGAGAGAGGTTGGTGCTGGTCTCTTCTTACAGGGAATTAGTGACAGAACGAGAGGGAACGGCTTCAAGCTCCAACAGGGTAGGTTTAGACTGAACATTAGGAAGGAATTTTTCACCGAAAGAGTGGTCGGGCATTGGAACAGGGTGGCCAGGGAGGGGGGGGAGGCCCCATCCCTGGCTGTGTTTAAGGGCCGTTTAGATGCAGTGCTGAGGGACATGGCGTAGGGGAGGACTTTGGAGAGTAGGGGAGATGGTTGGACTCGATGATCCCAAGGGTCTCTACCATCCGAGACCATTCTATGATTCTATAAATAAAGGATCCCACACACTGCAAGGTGATCAAAAGAAACCCTATAAGGAGTGACAGCAATCACGGGACAGACACTATGAAATACAGAATATTTCAGGAGTGGACCAAGAAGCCCTCAATGTCTGTTTCACTTTTCATCAAGTATGTGTCTAACTCCTTTTGTTCCTCCTAAGTTTTTTCATCTGCACCATCTACATCACCATGATTAATATAAATGCCCTTAGTTTCTAAATCATCTGTTTCCATTAGCCTGTATCTTTTCCTCCTTATTGCCTGCTTAAATTATCTTAGAGCAGTTACTCTCACTACTACTTTAATTTAAGAAGTACATAAATCTTTTGCATGGGAACAACTAGAAATGAGAAGAACTGGAAAAAAAAGAAATGATTACTTTTTAAAGAAGAAATACAGAAATATAAAGCTCAGACAAATTACAAATGCAATTAGCTAAGCTGGAATTGGGGCTGTGCTATCATTCCCCAGTGTTAGATACATCTGAATTTCAGGTTTGAGGTTGACCTCGCTGCACATATTCCACAGCCCTTCACTTTTCAGTGTAAATGTGAACTTCAACAAATGCAGTTCCCTAACTTCTGTAGCCCCCTGTGACATTTCTTTAAGCAGAAATGAAAGTGATGCCACGGAAAAGCAGAATCTGCAAACGTTTATTTCTACTGGTCGCTCTTCGCCATCAATGAAACGAACGTGATCGTTTTCAATCCCCTGTCCAAAAGCTGCTCCGTTGGGATTGCAGAGATGGCAGGAGGGAAATACTTAACTTCAGAATTTTCATTAAATTGTTTAGAGAAAAAATAGGAACGAAGCACTACAAATACTTTTAATTTCCTCTTTTTTCATGCATCCACATTTTCTGTGGTTTGTGCTTTTCTGTTTTTTTTTTTTCATCTTTAATTAATAATATCATCTGATCTTTGTTTCATTGCTTGTCTTTTAATATTTCCTGTTGTAATGAAATGACACGGGTTTCCAAGTGTGGCTTTATTAAATAGTCTCCTCCACAGAGCTACCAGCTTCCCAGCCTTGCAGTTCTGGTTACGATTGCTTTCCTTCCCTCTCCCCCCCCCACTGTCATATATTGTTCTGCCAGGTCCTAAAGTATTATTTAGGCAGTGAGAAAACAGGAAGCACAATTTAAACAACCCGAAGGGGGTTTTCAGAGTAAAAATGTAAAGAAAAACAAAAACCTACAACCATGAAACAATACAAAGCAGAATTTCACTGTTAGGTATGTCATTGTTTCAGTTTAACCTTTGGGCACCAGAAGGTCCAAAGCTCTTAACTTTAGCATATACCACCTCAGGAAATTCCAGTACTCAATGCCAACAGGATACAAGTGAAATCTCTACTTAAATCATTTTCCAAACTAATTCTTTAAGCAAACAAGAATGTTTCCGTATTCCTCTTGAGGAAATGCTATTTTTCTGACTGCGGCCAATAAAAACTTACCATATATTTTGCACTTTATGCTGAGATTTAATTTGAAAGCTCTGTGGCTTTTGTCTTTATCAAGCTAATGCTGATTTTTTTCTTCACACAGTAACACATGGAGGAGACCATTACTTGTTCTTTGCTTCTATTCTCTAACCATAATGACTTAAAAAATGCAAGGGGTCCTGCAATCAAGTGCAAAGATGCTACTGCCCAAGATCTGCCTTGTTTTTCTCCTCCATGCTGCAGGGCAGGGGAAGGAAACATTTCAGCCATCGCTCCTCTCTAGTACTGGATCTTTGGCAAAAAAGCAATTTCAGACGTTTTTCCCTCCTCCAATCTCTTCACTTCCACAAGAAGTAAAGAGTCCAGCCTCACTTAGACTAATTCTACAGTTTAGTCGATGATCCTAAGTGTCTGCTGCAAAACCATACAGTGGAAACTCCAAAACAGGTATATTTTTATCACTTCACAGGTAGCTTAGAGAGGAGTCACTCCGATCTCAGCACTGGATGTAGGAGCTCCTAATTTGCTCAGGAATCGTTTGAAGAGGACTGATGTAATAAGTGCCTGGAGGCCAAACCAGAAACTCCTAAATCACCTTTGGCAGAGACAGGTCCTTACCTGAAACTGCTCTCTAAGCCCCTGCTGTAAATTCAATTTCAGCTTAACTTCAGTTCTGTCCGAAATCACAGCAGGAGACTGTGAACTTTGAAGGTTTCATGAAAGCAGAACATATTCAAAAATATTTAATTAATGCCACATGACTAAAGCTTTTCTTTTTTTAATTTTTTTGGGGTGTACTTGATGGAATAACTTGAGATTCCAACTACAATTTAGTTTCCAAGACAGCATGGCAGATGTTTAATGACCATGGCAACTATTTGGTACAGGCCAGCTGTAAACCCTGTTCTACAGACACGAACCCAAAGAATGATGCTCCTGCGTTTGAGTTATTCCCCACTGGTTTTGAAAGGACTTTCCAGCGGACAATAAAGAGTTATTTGTTCTTAGTACTTTGCCTCTGTGTTACTAGAGTTAGCGGTATCGGGGTTTTATAAAGAGAAAAATCCCCACCCAGTCGCTACCACAGAAACCTCCTGGGGAACCTTCCACAGTGTGGTACTCCCCTAGATCTCCATAATCCTGACTGCGTAGATGTGCTTGTGGTGTATCTGGAGGTCTGGAGCCCTCAATATAAGAAGGACATGGACCTGATGGAGAGGGTCCAGAGGAGGGCCACAAGGATGATCAGGGGGATGGAGCACCTCTGCTACGAGGACAGGCTGAGGGAGCTGGGGTTATTCAGCCTGGAGAAGAGGAGGCTCCGGGAGGACCTAATAGCGGCCTTCCAGTACCTGAAGGGAGCCTACAGGAAGGCTGGGGAGAGCCTGTTTACAAAGGCCTGCAGTGACAGGACAAGGGGAAATGGCTTCAAGCTGGAGGGGAACAGCTTTAGACTGGAGATGAGGAGAGGGTTCTTCACTGTGAGGGTGGTGGAGCACTGGAACAGGTTGCCCAGGGAGGTGGTTGAGGCCCCATCCCTGGAGATATTCAAGGAGAGGCTCGACGAGGCCCTGGGCAACCTGGTCTAGTTGGGGGTGTCCCTGCTGACTGCGGGGGGGTCGGACTAGATGGCCTTTGGAGGTCCCTTCCGGCCTGGGCAATTCTATATTTCTATGATTCTATAGCCATTATCAGCCAGATACAGTACCATGATGTTGGTTTCCAGTGCTTCAGCTCTGGTAATTCACACCCAGTGCTTCTCACGGGAAATGGGACAATAAGAGTCCATTTTCGTAGAGAAAAGGAATACAGGTCAATGAAGGGCCATGTGTGAGTTGAGGTTCTGAAGAATAATGGGCAGTGAATGTTTTGGTGGGCAACACTCAGGGGTCTTTCTTTCTTTCTAAACTAATTTAGAAATTTGGGCCCCTCACCACAAAAAAGACATTGAGGGGCTGGAGTGGGTCCAGAGAAGGGCAACGGAGCTGGTGAGGGGTCTGGAGCACAAGGAGAAGGGGCTGAAGACCTTGTGAGGAGCAGCTGAGGGAGCTGGGGGTGTTCAGCCTGGAGAAAAGGAGGCTGAGGGGAGACCTTCTCGCTCTCTCCAACTCCCTGAAAGGAGGGTGTAGCCGGGGGGGGGTCGGTCTCTTCTCCCAAGGAACAGGCCATGGGACAAGAGGAAACAGCCTCAAGTTGCACCAGGGGAGGGTCAGATTGGAGATTAGGAACAATTTTTACACTGAAAGGGTTATTGTACATTGGAATGGGCTGCCCAGGGCAGTGGTGGAGGCACCATCCCTGGAGATATTTAAAAGATGGGTCGACATGGTGCTTAGAGACATGGTTTGGTGATGTTTGGTTTTTTAATCAGAGTTAGGTTGATGGTTGGACTTGATGATCTGGAAGGTCCCTTCCAACCCAGGCAATTCTATGATTCTGTGATTCTATGATTCTAATTGTGACAATTTGAAGATTTAAAGCAGCCTCCAATATAAGCAGTTATAACTGGGAGAAAGGTGCAAAACCTCTCTAGAGAGAGCCATAACGTGTCAGGCAAATCAGCTGGAGAAAGAGACTGTCAGTAGCCCTTGATTGCTCCATGTAAACACAACAAAGAGAACACAACCCAGAGATACCAATGACAAACAGTTTAAATATAGAAAGTGCTAAAAATATGAAACCTAACCTTCCTGGTGGTGCCTCTTGGCAAAAGATATTTCTCCCTCGTGCTGCGAATGGAACCTCTGAATGCACCTTCTCACCAAATCCTCCCAGCCAGGTTTCATAGCTGCTCGCATGGTGCTCGTGTCCAGTGAAGTTATTTTGCCTGATATCAGAGAAAACATTTGTTATAGCAATTTCCCCTTTGGGGAGGGGTAGGGAGAGGTGGGGGGGGTGAATAAAAAATTAAAACCTCCTGTTTCCCAATACCTTGTAGATCCTGGCGAGTAGTAAAGCTCTCTGATGAAGGAAGGAGAGGTCTTTCCTTCATTGGAGCTCTTCTTGCAACACAAATCAAGCAAGACTGCAAATCTTAAAGAAAAATGTAACTTCAGTAATTAGTACAGGAAGAGTCAGATTTTGCTTCCACAAAGAATTCAGAAATAGCTTTAAAAAGTTCTTTAAATCGCTTTGGACCAAAAGAATAAATTTTATACCAATATAAGGGCAGACAGAACTCAGTGGTTTTTCACCTTCATTATTTCTTACAACAGTAAACAACACAGAAGAGGTGGGTTTGTTTTCTTTTTTAGAAGAAAAATTATCAAGGACTCCATCAGAGCCCAAAATTACTGGCACATGTTTACACATGTATCTGTAGCAGCTCAACCACTCAGGAGGTAAGTCATAAACATACATATACATAAACATAAATACACAGCATGTACAGGGAGCATGTTTCTTCAACTCTCCCCATTTTGTACTTTCTAAGCCCTGTTTCTTAAACATGCCCCAAATTACTCGCTGTCCCTGAGAAAGCAGCTTCAAAATAAGCCATTTTTTTTAACTTATCTGAATACTCAAAATACAATCTCAGGAAATCTACCTGCTGAAGTAGTAAATGGCAAAGGAAATGGTAAACCACGATTGTCTTCAAATTCTAAGAACTCCAAAAAAAAATACTAAAATTGCCCATTGAAACTTTCCTCCCAGTCAGCTACATTCTTCTTACAACTGCAGTGATATCAAACTAGGGGATCTCTTCAGAGTAAACAGGGTTTCTCCCAATTTCAATCATATTCATGTAACAAACAGGTGTGTGCAAGTGTATACACTCTTAAGCAAAGATGAAAGCTGAATTAAGAAGGAAAAAAAAACCTACAATTTTTCAATTTTTCAGGATTTAGAAGCCACTTTCCCGACTTGACCTCACTTCATCAACTGCACCTAAACTGCTGACCCTCAAGAGCGTGGAAAGAGAAAATAGGACCCCAAATGGAAAGCCTTAATTACCTTCACCGTCCTCCTTGAAGGAATTTGGTTGAGAAACAGCAAAGCACTGCATAGTTTCGTATTTCTGATGTGCTTCCTGGTTATCATGGCCTTCCTCAGAATCAGCCAGAGGTTTCACCAGCATCCGACAGTTAAAGGTATGGCTGTTACGCCGAGGAGTGTCCCCAGACCAAGATCCTCCGTTCACTGAGCGAAGCAAAGATGACAGAGTGAGATAAATCTGGTAGCAGTCATTTCTGCTGCTCATCCACAGGAAATTAATCAAGGTGCTTCGCAGACGGGTTGGAAAACAAGCTCCTTTCACAACAACAATCTATTTTTAATATTGGGAGTCCAAACCAGCACAGAACAACGTAATTTATAAAATTCTCATATTTTAAGGCCACTGCTGATTTGTTCAGCACTGCTGATTGTTCATGCTTTTTTTTTTTTTAAGTGTCTTTTAAAGACGTAGTGGAAAAGCTTGAAAAAAGTCTAAATATTGGTGCATGTAAAAGTTTTACAGCACAGTGAAAAGCCTACTGGGTAGATCAAGTTAATTTACATGCCATGAATAAATAAGACAGTATGTGGGATCTGTCCAGTGAATTTAAAAGTAATTAATACAAATTAATAAAACAGCAGCATAGCCTACTGGGTAGATCAAGTTAATTTACATGCCATGAATAAATAAGACAGTATGTGGGATCTGTCCAGTGAATTTAAAAGTAATTAATACAAAGAAAACAGCAGCAATGTAGAAAAATCTGTGTCCAGATTAGAAATGGAAAGCAAAGAAACAAATGTGCATTTATAAAAATAAGAAACAATAAAATTGGGAATAAATTGAGACACACAGTGTTTCAGTGTCTCATCTACAAAAGGAAAGGTTGAGAATGACCTGGGTGCAGTGATGGATAAATCTAAAGCTTAAGGCAGTGCTTAAGACAAGTAAAAAAGGAAACAAAATCCTGAGATGCACAAATATAGGTACCTGACATCAGTCAGAGTGAATTAATGTAACACCACATAAGGAAATAACAGGGGCATATTTAAAATACTCTTCGCTTGCCCTCTTCAGTCATAAAATGCAATAAAGGCAGTAATTTATGGGGTTTAGCCATTTACATTTTTGATTGTTCAGGGGTTTATAAGTGAAGTCATAAAATGCTAAAGTGAATTGCATAATACTTTTTAAATGGCTGTGAGTAAATGAGGTGCCCAGTATCGACTTTCTCTTTCACCTCCTCCAAAAAACCAATGACATTAAAACCGATATTAATATTAATCCCAAAATGGCTGCAACTAACAAAAACCGTTTTTGAAAGATAAGAATGAATATTGGTGAGACTAAAAACACTACAATAAAAATTCTAACATAAGGAGCTGTCTGATTTTTCTTTTATATTCCCCCTTTTTGGGGCCATTCTTAGAATAAGCATCCTTGACCGAGAACTACCAGAGAGCTCACGCAGCTAATGCTGTCTTTTAGTGATTCACTCTGGAGATCCATTAAAAATATCAGCTAACATGAGTTACTAAGAGTAATTTTAACAAAGAAGAATCTGAAAAGAGCGGAGGATGCTTTTGAGAATAATATTAATCATTCATACAGCCTATATACACATTAAAAATAAATAGAGTGTATATGATGAAACTGTAAGTAGTGGAAGGACATTAAGTTAAGTTATTGAAACGCTGATTTATGCAACCAAAGTTAAATAAATAATGGCAGGATATGAGGAGAAGATACGTACCTAAAGATTTTGGCAGCAGGATTTTGACAAATTCATTGTGGTCCCCTACGTGCAGGATGCTATATATGCTTGTGTTCATCAGCTCTTCTTGGTTGTACCTCAGGTACTGTGTCACATTCTCAGAAACAAACACAACGTTACCTTCTGGGTTCACTACGAAGAAGAACCCATCCAGGGCCTAAAGGGGGAAGAAAAAAAACCAGAGAGGAAAGGAGAGAGAAAGAAAGATGGTATCAAACAATCAGATTAACAACAAGATACCCAGAAATTAAATATTCCTTTCAGAAGATATGGCTGAATCTTTCTGCATCCATCCCAGGTCTTATATTCTTGTCTGTAACGGCAAAGGACACACTTTGCATTGAGCATCTCATTGTACTTAAAACACTGTAAAAGCACAGAAAGGCACATGTCTTGTAAAGTAATGAAACCCACAGATGAAAATAAACCAAATCCCCTGCCTCAAACAAGTAAAAATAAATAATGGAAGAGAATCATAGAATCATTCAGGTTGGAAAAGACCCTTGGGATCATGGAGTCCAACCATCACTCTACAAAGTTCTCCCCTACACCATGTTCCCCAACACCACATCTAAACGGCCCTTAAACACGTTCAGGGATGGGGACTCAACCACCTCCCTGGGCAGCCTATTCCAGTGTCTGACCAAGAGGTTGCTACCCATCTACCTGCCTGTGAAGTAAGAAACCTGGACCAGAAGCTGGTTCTGCCAAACCTAGAGCCTGTCCGCTCCTCTACGCAGCACAGGGAGGCTGATCCCAGGAGAACATCCCAGGATGTGCTGGCACCAGGCAAGAAAAACACTGGCAGAAAGGAAAAGGCATCTCTCCCCATCATCTGCACAGAAGTGAGGCCCCACACAGCCAGGAACACAAGGGATCAAAAGCAGAGATGGGCAAAGGGAGCCGAGAAGGACCGGCGAGGATGGGGCAGAGCTTCAGTCCCCGCTCCCAGGGCTGCTTTCAGTTTTGGTATTATTTGACACCAGTTTAATTCAGTTCACATGTGATCCAGGGAACAGGAACCAGACTTTCACCTCTTCAGCTCAGCTCCGTGGTATTCCAAAGGACTTAAAAGTTTCTGCGAGGAAGTATCTAAATTAGTCATTCCTGCTGATTGGCTTCCCCCCTTTATCTCCTGCGACGGTGACAGCCCCAGCTACAGCATTCCTTCCGTGACATCTGCTGCCCCTTACCTGAAGATTAAACCAAATACTACATGGCTTCTACCTGATGAGAATAAAGTAAAATTTGAGTATCAGTAAGAACTTCTCATGCAAACTTTCTTTTCCTTGACATGCAAGCATGGCTGTGGGCGACAGAAATACTTCCGAATGCATCCCTCTAACTTTATTTCGTATGAGAAGACAAAGGGGGATCCATCTAAACTTAAAGCACCAAAGCTTTTGGTCTAAGCCTTCAATTAACAATTAACCCCTACAGACTTCTACAGCTTTGCCTGATCCATTCACCTCTTCAAGGAGAGGTATGAAATCACTAGAACAGCTGTTACTTATCGCATCTCCAGGGAGGGAATCAAGTCAGAAAAACAAGGCGTGATTCATTATGGGTTAATTAAAAGCGAGTGGATCCGTACTAGACCTGAGCTCAGAACAGTCTGAGAGGGTGGAGCTGCCACAGCAAGTGTGTACAGGTGTCTGCATTTTTGATATGACCAAACTATCTAAATTAGTCATTCCTGCTGATTGGCTTCCCCCCTTTATCTCCTGCGACGGTGACAGCCCCAGCTACAGCATTCCTTCCGTGACATTTGCTGCCCCTTACCTGAAGATGAAGCCAAATACTACATGGCTTCCACCTGATGAGAATAAACTAAAATTTGAGTATCAGCAAGAACTTCTCATGCAAACTTTCTTTTCCTTGACATGCAAGCATGGCTGTGGGCGACAGAAATACTTCTGAATACATCCCTCTAACTTTATTTCATATGAGCAGATAAAGGGGGATACATCTAAACTTAAAGCACCAAAGCTTTTGGTCTAAGCCTTCAATTAACAATGAACCCATACGGACTTCTGCAGCTTTGCCTGATATATTCACCTCTCCAAGGAGGGGTATGAAATCACTAGAACAGCTGTTAGTTATCGCATCTCCAGGGAGGGAATCAAGTCAGAAAAACAAGGCGTGATTCATTATGGGTTAATTAAAAGCGAGTGGATCCGTACTAGACCTGAGCTCAGAACAGTCTGAGAGGGTGGAGCTGCCACAGCAAGTGTGTACAGGTGTCTGCATTTTTGATATGACCAAACTCGCTGGTATTAGCTGGCAAGTCCTCAGGCTACAGACACGTATTAAAAATACTGCGCGCGGCTGAGCAAAGCCAGAGACTGCAGAAGGGAAGGGTATGGAGGGATCGTCCTTCTCTCTTCAGCCACCGAGCAGAAGGCTAAAGAGAAGGGCCACAGAGATGCTCAGAGGGCTGGAAGACAGGCTGAGACTTGGGATTGTTGAGCCTGGAGAAGAGAAGGATCCAGGGAGACCTTAGAGCCCCTTTCAGTCCCTCAAGGGGCTCCAGGAGAGATGGGGAGGGACTCTGGATGAGGGAGGGGAGCCACAGGAAAAGAAGGAACAGTTTTAAACTGAAAGAGGGGAGACTGAGATGAGATCTCAGGAAGACATTCTTTACTCTGAAGGTAGTGAGACACAGGCCCAAGTTCCTCAGAGAAGCTGTGGCTGCCCCATCCCTGGAGGGGTTCAAGGCCAGGCTGGATGGGGCTTGGGGCAACCTGGTCTGGTGGGAGGTGTCCCTGCCCAGGGCAGGGGGGTGGAACTGGATGATCTTGAAGGTCCCTTCCAACCCAAACCATTCTGTGATTCTATCATTCCAAAGAAAAGACAGAGCCAGGCTCTATCCAGAGGTTACAAGGCAAAGACAAGATGCAACAAAGGTTGCAAGACAGGACAGACAAGAGAAAGACAATTCACCATGAAGGTAGTCAGACATGGGCAAAGGCTGCCCAAAGAGGCTGTGAAATCTCCTTCCTCAGAACTACTCAAACCTTGGCTGGACTTGGGACCTGAGCCACTTGCTCTAGTTGGACCTGCTCGCAGTGGGAGGTGGAACCACACGAGCTCCAGAGGTCCATTCCAAACGAAGTTAGTTAATGATTCTGCTGAAGGGGAGGGATGGTGAAAGCACAACGCACAAGCAGAGTGGCTGAGTCAATGGTTGCCAAATGCTCTGTTTGCTCTATTTTAAAATTACAAAATAATGAACCCCACAAATAAATGTACAAGTATATAATTTAGAGGCAGTCAGGAAAAGTTAAGATAAACTAGGTCTTTTTCTCTCCTGTTAATTGTCACAAATGCTAATCTCTGCCTTTGTTTTTTATCATTGCCTTCTATTTGTTCCTGATCATTCTTGGTTCATGTTGTTAATTCACTTTCCTGGGAGAGCTCCCTCCTTTCCATGCGCTCTCGGAGCATTCACGACATTTTACTGCTTTCTAGTATTTAGTTTAACTAACAATATTTTACAAGATTTAATTAATTGAGACCCTAATACAATTTTCTATCAGTATTTCTGCTCCGGATTAGTGTCTTAGACGGCATTTCACCCCTGCTTGAAGCCAACGTCAAGCGGGACCTCTTTGGTTTAGTCCTTTCTACATCACGACAGTTCCTTGTAGCGTGACACGGAGATGTGGATACGGAGAGATGGATCAGAGAACTGAGTTGGCTGAAAACTAAGGCAAGGGAAAAAAAACCCAAGTGATGCCAGCCACATCAGTCCCCCGAAGCAGCCCACCATGGAACCACGTGGCGTTTGGGGCTGGCAGAAGGATGTGGGTTTGGCTGAACCATTCCCCTTGGCAGCCGTCCATGCTCACGTCAACTCAAAGGGATTGCAAAACCCAAGCCATCAATGATATTTATTGGAGTCCTAAAGAGAAAGCTTTCAAAGAAGGGGATGGGAAGCAAGAGATGATGCCAGTTACTGGAACCCCACAATAATCTTCAGTTTTCCCCACTATTTCCCTTCTACAGCAACTTCTCATGCTGCTTCTTGGGTTGACCACAGAAGTGGTCACCTGAGCCTAGAGTGACACCGGCCCTACATGCCAGTCTCCCATTTCTTTCTATTCTATTTTAGAAGCTCCCACTTTTGCAATAATTTCTTAATTCTGTCCCCAGATGTATGTGACCACAAGAAACAACTTTTCTTCAGAGCTACTGGTACAATGGGGGAACAAATAAAGGGTAACGTGCTGGAAGAGAAGAGAACAGATATTACTTTAGATTGATATATTGGAATGGAAAATGCATTTTTTGTTCTTTGAGCTGTTGTCAGCTCTCTCTTGACTATTTTTTCACCCTCTCTTCCTATCTACTTTCTGCTTTAACCAAGAAATATGTTAAAATATTCCTCAGAGGCAGCTGCATGATGAATTTGACTCTCTCTCTTCAGCTGGAAACACTCACTATTTTGAGGATTCTTCAGTTTTATTCTTTAATAAAACCAGACAATTACATTTCTAAACCAAATCAACTCATAAACTGTTCATCAGCATCGCCGGTTTTATTATTATTTGGCAATGGAAAAGGGTAGGTTTTTGAAGAGGTTGTATTAGGGGCCTCTGTAAAGATGAAATAACTTAATTGCATTTCCTTAAGGAGATAAAGACACAAAGAAAATATCTGTAGTCTTTTCACAGTAAACGTAGAACAACTTTCAGTCCTTTTAAGTTTCTTGGTGCAAAAGGACCGCGGTTTATTAATTTAGTTCCACAATCAGTCATTGTTAATATGCAATGGTTTTACTGTGAAGGAAAACTAAATTAAATGGAATAATGGAACAGAGGGGTGATTCTCCATGTCGTGTTTGCTGCAATAGCCAATCGTGCAAGATAAGTCAGAAAAATATAATCTTATCCTCACTTTCCCTGTGATTAAAACAAGTCCTTACAATTAAATTAATAGGAAGTTAAAGATAAATTTTAGCATAGCAATGTAAGAGATGGATGTTGAACCTTGTTTGGCAGCAAAACCAAAACGTGAGCATGTATAATAATTATTAAATTAAATCAATTAATTTGTTACCCCCACTTTTCAAAGACGAATGTTTTCACTCCGATCTGTCTAATCTTCCTTATGTTTAGGAGTGTGATTTTGGAGCCTTTATTTTGTACGTAGTACAGAAAGCTGTGTTTTCATCTAATAAATCATGACAACTAATTCAAATACTTAAAACTGTTAAAACCTGCATCTCGCTCCTGTGATGTTCAGAAATGACAGAATAAACATGCTTCTGCCAAAGTTGGTTCCTTCAGCTTGACTCAGAGTTTGTCTTTTGTTTTATCTAAAGGAACATTTCTTCTTCCTTACAGATAAAGTCCACAGTCAGAACAGGAATAAAGAGCTTGCGAGTGAGCTCAAGCAGATAAAGAGTAGTGCCAAAGGACAGCAGGATGTGACACGGGGGTCCCAGACAGCATACCTACCCAACAATACTATTCAATGCACTTAGAAGTCAGGTTTTTAAGCATGCAGCCTTCGTGGGTATCAAAATAACAGTTAAAATCAGACAGAAACCTTAACTGGACAACCTGAAATACACGTCTTGAGAAGCCCTCCCAGATACTCTCAGATTCTAGAGGGAAGAGTCATGCTTTAAGTGCTGAAATGATAAGCCATTAAAACAGTAGAGCAATGACAGGGGATTTTAGATGAAGTATTATTCATGTGAATACTACTCTGGATGTAAATTAATGTATAGGTACAACAGGTCTTCCAAATCTGCCATGGTTTAGCAGAAATAAAACACACACATGCAGACACCCGAGGCTTCCTACCAAACGAAGCCCCTCAAGTCATCTGGGTTACAAAGCAGCAGAATTCTCTCTTTCACCCCACCCCGTGTTAAAAATGTGTTACATCACTGAATCCAACAGAAATACACTGCCTTAAATACGCTCTTCAATGACATAATCCTAAGTGGCCAGGACGGTTTGTCTTTCTGGATCTTCAATGACATAATCCTAAGTGGCCAGGATGGTTTGTCTTTCTGGACCATTCTTCTTCTTTGGAGATTTTCAAGCCCCGCCTGGATGGGGTCCTGAGTGACATGCTCTGACAAGCTCCAGGCAATCCTGCTTCAGCAGGGGAGTTGGACTAGATGATCTCTATGGTCCCTTCCAACTCTAAAAATTCAGTGAAATTCAGTGAAATTTCACAGCACCCTCCAGCTGCACTTTTTCATTTCATGACTTCTTCTGAAGGGTGCCTACAGAAGAGCTGGGGAGGGACTCTTTGCCAGGAGGTGTAATGATAGGACAAGGGGAAACGGTTTTAAATTGGAAGAAGAAAGATTCAGATTAGATCTCAGGAAGAAATTTTTTACTATGAGGGTGGTGAGACACTGGAAGAGGTTGCCCAGGGAAGCTGTGGCTGCCCCATCCCTGGAGGGGGTCAAGGCCAGGCTGGATGGGGCTTGGAGCAACCTGGTCTGGTGGGAGGTGTCCCTGCCCAGGGCAGGGGTGGGACCTGCTGATCTTTGAGGTCCCTTCCAACCCAAACCATTCCATGATTCTATGACGCTGCTCTTCATTCTAAAGGCAACCCAAACCACTCTATGATTCTATGATGCTGCTCTTCATTCTAAAGAGAAGCAGAACTGGCTTCAAGAAGGGGATTTTGTGCTCTTTACCTCAAGCATCATTGGTCCAAGCGCATCCTTGTCGATGACACTCTGACCCGTAGACGATACATCCGCTTTTTGCACTTCATCTTCGTTAGCTGCTGCTGCTTTTTCTGCAATAAAACAAACGTGGATGTTAAATGATTAAATGACAAAGCAGTGAGACAGGGTGAGAGCCCGCCGAGTGTTGAGACGGGCTGTAAAACAGCTACAGCACAACAGATCTGAAAATGAGATCAAACAGCCTCCCAGAATGATTCAACAGAAGCATCACTAGTGTATTTGCTTCTCAGGTCTGCAGCTTTATGACACAAACTAAAAAATTGGTGCTGTCTCTCCACCAGATATCTTCCTAAGGTAGAAAATCTAACGCTGGGCAAAGGCTCCTCAGGAAGAGGAAAGGCTCCAACTCTTGAATGAGCAAGAACCCCAGGATCAAGGTGCACCAAGAGGCTGATGTGGAAGAGCAGGCGAAGCTCACAGCTGCACAACTTTTTCCCCATGGCTATATTTAGAAGGATAAAAACACAAGGCTGCAATCTACTGTTTCAGTACCGAGAAAGAGCCCTCTCAGTTTTCCGTTCCCATGCCTCCACCCACATTTTTACTATCAATCACATCGTTTTCGTGCTGCCCCATTTACCAACGTCTTATTAAAACTACACGCAGTTTCAAGCGCTGCATTTGGAAATCACAACGATTGAAGGTTTCTGGAGCCTGATGCCACGTTTTACAGTATGTTATATACTGTATCACTCATCATAGCCAACTCCAAACTTAAGGGATATTCATTCATACTGGAACTTTCAAATCAGGAGGGTTTATAGCTCCTATCAAGTAACAGAGTGTATTAATTTTTCTATTCCACGAACGATATCGGCGTTTAAGGGAGAAGCAGTAAAAGTAATAAAAAACACAATACAAAATACATATTCTCCATTCTAAGTTAATGAAATAAGTAATTTTTTCGTTGTTGGTTCTACACTGATAACATTCTTTTACAATTTTTCAAGCAATTCTGTAAAAGCTAGGGCTATACTGCAATCTAAAATATTAAAAATCATTCAAGACCTTTTATTTTTAATGTTACACAAGAAATTATTTTAATAAACATGAAAGCACACTGAAATTACGATAACAAGAATTTATGCCTTCTACATCAACAAACCAGGAGAAGATTTCTTGTAGGAATTACTGAAAGTACCCCGCGCAGAAGGAGCAAAAGGCCTTTGGAAAAATCACCCTTACTGAAAATTAAAGCATCAGCCACACAAATTAAAACGGATCCAAATGCAGAGTATTTCCCACCTATCTGTAGATCTGCAGTACTGCAGCCAGAGTTCCTCTGAACTCTTTCCTGGGCAGAGGATACAAGGTGAGTGTGGATATATGTAACTTGGACACAGAGCAAAGGAACTGCCCCTGGAACCCCTGGGTCTTCTCCTGCCAGCGACCACCTGCTGCCAATCAGGCTTTGGTCACTTGGGCTGTCACGTCTGAGACTTCTATAGTTTCTTGCTTTCACGAAAAAAAAGAGTCACGAAAATCTCAGCTGCCTCTTAGGGTGTGTTCATACACAATATAACACTGTTGAGCATAACGATGAAAACAAAATTGTTGTGAAGACGGACTGTTGCAACTAGTGGAATAATTTATATGACTTTGATTAGCATAATCTGATAGGAATAAATATGCTAGAAGTAACTATTAACGCTTGCTCTGCCACTTAAACTCACCAGGACACAAAACTAGTGAAATTATTTCTGGTTTGGACTGAGGACTGCAGTGGGGTTTTCCTTTTTTTTTTCTCTTTTATTTTATTTTCTTTCGCCTTCTTTTGGCAAAAAGCAGAGATTAGATCTAAGAGGAAAAAAAAAAAAGAACAATCCTTCCCATACTACAATACAGCAGAGTTGGCACCACACGATGATACAATACTGAAAACTATTCTCAAAATTATGAAAGAATTCTGAAAGATTCTAAAAATAGGGTTGAGCTTTGAATGAAGTCGCCGATGCTCTTTTTGTTTCCCATCTGTTCCCGGTAGCAGAAGGTGATCCCTGGTTTCACGCTGCAGAATATCATAGTGGCTACAGATACCAGTCTCCTGCTTTTGTCCCCTCCCTGCCCCAGCCACGGACACCATCAGGAACATTGAGGAACATGGGATTATATCCATATGTGAGAAACTAAGGAGCTACAAATATGGCACAGCCACTCTCACAGCCACAGCCTTCATACAAACCACCCGTAAGACACCGAGAAAAACAACCCTTCTCTTTTTGCACACAGGCAAACTTTTATATGAAAGAAAAAGGAGAAAGTTTTTAGTTACTAGAATGGTAATCAACCCAGAAGCTGCAATATCAGGACAGACCAAGGATCTGTCGGACAGACCAACCATTGGGGTGTTCAGCCTGGAGAAGAGAAGGCTCCGGGGAGACCTTAGAGCCCCTTCCAGTCCCTCAAGGGGCTCCAGGAGAGATGGGGAGGGACTCTGGATCAGGGAGGGGAGCCATAGGATGAGGGGGAACAGTTTTAAACTGAAAGAGGGGAGATTGAGATGAGATCTCAGGAAGAAATTCTTTGCTGTGAGGGTGGAGGAAGAGGTTGCCCAGAGAAGCTGTGGCTGCCCCATCCCTGGAGGGGTTCACGGCCAGGCTGGATGGGGCTTGGAGCAACCTGGTGTGGTGGGAGGTGTCCCTGCCCAGGGCAGGGGGTTGGAACTAGATGGTCTTCAAGGTCCCTTCCAACCCAAACCACTCTATGATTCTATGAAATTAAGTGGCCGAGAGCTTCAAAGAGGCTATGCATTCAGGCCTAAGGTCCCTATACATGTATTTAAGCAGCACTGTACAGGAAACCTGGCCTCAGGCAGCCTCTGAGTAGGACCAGCAGATGCTGCACATCAATGTTACAAACTGCAGCTACTGATCATAGAATCATAGAATCATTCAGGTTGGAAGAGACCCTTGGGATCATCGAGTCCAACCATCCACCCTACTCTACAAAGTCCTCCCCTACACCATGTCCCTTAGCACTGATAACGTTAAGCTGCGCAGTAAATTATCCTTTTTTGCCTGAACTACAAAGCCCCTCGTGAAGCCTCCATCAGCACATACAGGAAAAGTAAGTGTGAGCCCTTGTCAGCAGGGTCGTCCTGACGGAGCCACGTGGGGAATGTCCTGAAACGCAGATCTACGGCACGTGGGGCTGATGGAGAACAAAAATTCCTTGCAGGAAGGTTAGAAAAAACCAGCAAGTGATGGACGAATTTCTAGTGCTGACAACACCCCAGCATTTATCATGAGTCACTATTTTTTGTTTTTCTTAACAGTTCCAGCTTCTGGTGTTAAGTCCTGGTGCAAAAATGTAAAGTTTACTTTTCCTTTTTTTTTTTTCCCTTCTATCTTTTTTAGGTTGACTGGGGCCCCTACGGAAAACTCCAAAGCACAGAGAGTTTATTATTTCTCTGCTAGATTAATGATTTTTTGAATGCTAGGGGTTAGGAAAATAGCTCCGGAGGCCCAACCTTGCAAAAACCTCTCGGAAGCCTTTTTTCCAGCCCCGTGGGAATTGCTGGCATTACCCTGTGACTTAACCACAGCCGCCAGATTTTTCCACCGCCGCCGCTAAACCGGAGAACGGGAGCCCGTTCCCTGCTCCGGCACCTTCCGGCGACACCGCCTCCTGGAACAAGGGATGCCCCTGTTGGATGTAAAAACGTTGGGAAAAGAGTTCCTGGTCATCCCATGGACATGGAGGAAGAAAAAAATAAGAGAGGAGGTTGAGTATGGAAAGAGAAAAAAGAGCCTTGTGCCATCTGTGGCTGGAGAGCTGCCTGGAAGAAAGAGACCTGGGGGTTGTAGTTGACAAACGGCTGTTGACAAACAGTTGACAAACTCGAGGCCTCACCTCAAGTACTGTGTCCAGTTTTGGGCCCCCTACCATAAAAAAGACATTGAGGTGCTGGAGCGGGTCCAGAGAAGGGCGACAAAGATGGTGAGGGGTCTGGAGCACAAGTCTTATGAGGAGAGGCTGAGGGAACTGGGGTTATTCAGCCTGGAGAAGAGGAGGCTGAGGGGAGACCTTATTGCTCTCTACAACTCCCTGAAAGGAGGGTGTAGAGAGGTGGGGGTCGGTCTCTTCTCTCAAGTCACAGGCGACAGGACGAGAGGAAATGGCCTCAAGTTGCGCCAGGGGAGGTTCAGGCTGGATATTAGGAAAAATTTTTTCACGGAAAGGGTTCTCAGCCATTGGAATGGGCTGCCCAGGGAGGTGGTTGAGGCCCCATCCCTGGAGGTGTTCAAAAGACGGGTTGATGT
>NW_015091360.1:649298-687870 GCF_001431845.1 Calidris pugnax | reverse complement strand
GAGTGCAGAGGAGGCAACGGAGCTGGTGAGGGGGCTGGAAAACAAATCGTATGAGGAGCGGCTGAGGGAGTTGGGACTGTTTAGTATGAGGAAGAGGAGGCTGAGGGGAGACCTCATCACTCTCTACAACTTCGTGAAAGGACACTGTAGAGAGGTTGGTGCTGGTCTCTTCTCACAGGTAATTAGTGACAGAATGAGAGGGAACGGCTTCAAGCTCCAACAGGGGAGGTTTAGATTGAACATTAGGAAAGAATTTTTCACCAAAAGAGTGATAGGGCATTGGGTGGAGTCCCCATCCCTGGCTGTGTTTAAGGGCCGTTTAGATGCAGTGCTAAGGGACATGGTGTAGGGGAGGACTTTGTAGAGTAGGGTAGATGGTTGGACTCGATGATCCCAAGGGTCTCTTCCAACCTAGACCATTCTATGATTCTAAGGGAGCAGGGTGGAAAGAGGCTTCCTGGGGCTTCACCTCCCCATGCAAATTCTCCGCGGGAGGTTCAGCTTCAGCATCGTCCCCCCCTCTGGCGTTTTCCAACAGAGAAGGGAACATTAAATTAGAAACCGGCCCCGTCCTCGTGAATACAGCTGCCAGGGATCACGCGAATTTCCTCTAAATTACAGCGGAATAAACTTCACGCGCATGAAATAATTATTAGCTGCGCTCAATTAAGAGTTTAGCCTAGAGAGAGGAAAAAATTTAAATAAAATCGAAGTGCTCCTGAGAGAGATACTACAAAGAATATATACATCCAATTATGTAGCATTTTAGGGATGTGTGTAATTTAGACTTTGAACTGCGGATGTGTTTACAGTTGCACAAGCAGTAATATACTAAAATACATATTAATATTTTCAATTGGGCGTCTTCCTAGTAATCATAAACTGTATTTACTTTTCTATGCTAATACACAGAAGAAAGAAGTTAAAAATAAAGCCCTCACATATATTTTCTGACAAATTTATCAGTGGGAGAGCCTCAAGCTTTATCTGAAGCTCATTCCAGATTCTGAAAGCAAACCTTTGTGAAACAGAATCACAGAATCATCTAGGCTGGAAGAGACCCTCGGGATCATTGAGTCCAACCATCTACCCTACACTAAAGTTCCCAACTACACCATGTCCCCCAACACCACATCTAAACGGTTCTTAAACACAGCCAGGGATGGTGAGTCACCCCCCTCCCTGGGCAGCCTATTCCAATGCCCGAGAAGAGAAGCCAAAAGAAATAGTTCCAAGTCTCCTGCTACGTTTCAACTTTGGAAGCCTTCCTGGTTTTCCATCCTCCCAACAAAAGCGGTGTTGGTTCTCTCTGGGTTTCTGAGAGCGGACTCAGAAGTGCTACTGATGGGCATCGCCTTCTCTTGGTTGCGTTTCCAACCCTCCCTTTCCTACAGGTGGGCAGGCAGGACCAGCTGAACCACCCAAAGAGCTATTTTTGTCTACATTCAAGCTCTAGGCCAACTTCCTTCATGAAACCGGCTACAGAAATATTTCCCCCCTCGATGCCCTCTGCAAAACCAAAATGCATTTTCGAGGTAAAGAATGAAACTGCAGCTTCTTTGGGGACTGCAAAAAGGTACAGCGTAATCTGAAAGAGAAAATTTGCATCAACACACGGTTAGGTTATTTTTCATAGGAGAAACACTTCGGGTTCTTCACAGAAGAAGAGGAACAAAATAAGATGCTGGTGAGACCCTGGCCAAGGAAGCACCAGTGCTCTACAAACTGCTGAGGAAACAGGTCAAGAGAAAAAAGAACCCGTAACAGGCAGAAGATCAAATTTATTATCTAATACTGCTTAAAACAGGTTTTCTCAGGTGCCTTTTAAAATTCCTGTTCTTCATAATTTTCTGGAATTGCTATTGAAATGTCACACCCACCTCAAATCACATACCCTCATTTAGATCATAACAGGCAAAAAAATCACAGAATCACAGAATGCTATGGGGTTGGAAGGGACCTCTGGAGATCACCCAGTCCAACCCCCTGCCAGAGCAGGGTCACCCAGAGCAGGTCCCACAGGAACGTGTCCAGGTGGGTTTGAATGTCTCCAGAGAAGGAGACTCCACCACCTCTCTGGGCAGCCTCTTCCAGGGCTCTGCCACCCTCACAGGAAAGAAGTCCCTCATGTTCAGATGGAACTTCTTATGTTCAAGTTTGTGCCCATTGGCCCTTGTCCTGTCCCTGGGCACCACTGAAAAAAGACTGACCCATCCTCCTGACACCCATCCTTTCAGTATTTATAGGTGTTGATCAGATCCCCCCTCAGTCTTCCCTTCTCCAGACTAAACAGACCCAAGTCCCTCAGCCTTTCCTCATCAGAGAGATGCTCCTGTCCCCTCATCATCTCTGTAGCCTCTGCTGTCCCCTCTCCAGCAGTTCCCTGTCCTTCTGGAACTGGGGAGCCCAGAACTGGACCCAGTGCTCCAGATGGAATATAAGCAAAGAGATATATTAGGGACACTGGAAAGCTCAACTCTGCACATTAGAAAAATCACACAAATCAAGGAAGATCCTTACAACAGTAATGGCAGTGATCGCTCAAAAGTGATTGTAAACACTATACAATGTTTAAACACACAATTAAATTTTACACTCGACTGTCTTGAAAGCAACTTATCTTCTCCTGAATTGCTGTGCAAAAACACAATTCAGACAAACAATCAAGGAAACAGCAAAAGTATGTAACCGGCCAAGGATAAGGGTAGATAAAGTATTAAAAACTAATGTTAACATCTAACAGAAAGTGTACTTAGCAAACTGTTAAATTTTAGCTGGCATTTCAATTTCACTATTAGATTTAATAACATTTGAAACATTAGATTTAATAACATCTGTGTATGACTATTGCTGAGGAATGATACCGACTGTGGTAATGGCCGGGAGGTTTTTAACATGAATAGAGCTACACAAAAAGTACCTTCAAATGCATCAACTTGAATAAAAATAAAAATCCAGAGAGAAAAAAAACAAACAAAAAAAGCTTGTATTTGGTAAGGTGAATAGTTTTGGATGACTACACATGGCGAAGCAAAGCAGTGAAGAACGTGTAAGTTATTTTGCTGCTTGGTTAACCACAGGAAAGCAGCTCTGCCTCGTAGCTGCCTAATTCAGAGCACTATGATCATAGAATCATAGAATGGTTTGGGTTGGAAGGGACCTCAAAGATCATCGAGTTCACGCCCCCTGCCATGGGCAGGGACACCTCCCACTAGAGCAGGTTGCTCAAGGCCCCATCCAGCCTGGCCTTGAACATTTCCAGGGATCCAAAACTTCCCTGGGCAACCTGTTCCAGGCTCTCACCACCCTCATAGTAAAAAATTTCTTCCTGAGATCTAATCTGAATCTTTTTTCTTCCAATTTAAAACCGTTACCCCTTGTCCTGTCACTGCACTCCCTGACAAAGAGTCCCTCCCCAGCTCTCCTGGAGCTCCCTTCAGATATTGGAAGGCTGCTCTGAGGTCTCCCCGGAGCCTTCTCTTCTCCAGGCTGAACAATCCCAGCTCCCTCAGCCTGTCTTCATAGCAGAGGTGCTCCATCCCTCTGAGCATCTTCATGGCCCTCCGCTGCACCTGTTCCAGCCGGTCCATGTCCTTTCTGTGTTGAGGACTCCAAAGCTGGACACAGAGCTCCAGGTGGGGTCTCACGAGTGCAGAGTAGAGGGGCAGAACGACCTCCCGAGACCTGCTGGCCACACTTCTCCTGATGCAGCCCAGGACACGGTTGGAGTTCCCGTTGTTTTTTCTCCCTGAGAGCAAGCAATTTTTCAACAGACCAGTGTGATGAAGGAACACCCACTATTTCAGCAATCAATTTTAAGACCAGCTTATCCCATCCCTGGGAATAAAGTTAGCTGCTATTTAGGGGAAGTGATTCTGTAGCGAGGTTGCTCTTCCATCACAGAGCAGATATCTGTCCGGAGCAAAGCAGCCCTTAGACTCCTCAATACATTTTTTCCCCCCTAGAAACCATAGATCAAGACCTACAGGAAAAACTACGCAACATCTCAGGAAGGTTTCAGGAGGTAAAACAAGGGAGAATTATGCATCTGCACCGACCTAAAATTAGAAAAGCTGCCATATGGCTCTGTGAAGCCAGCAGCACGTTCTTATTCATTAGGAAGCATTCTGCTAACATAAAAACACAAGGCCTTCCTGTGCTCTCCAAATGTGTTTATCTTTTCAACATTAATGCACGATATATCATCAGGCTGCTGAAATCTCCTGCAGTGCATATTAAAAAAGCACAGCTGCACTTATTCCTCAGCACGTTTATTCACTTCGAGCAACCTCAAGAGCACGGCTCTGCCCACTTCCCCACCACACAGCCCTCTTGTTGGCATGGCCGGTCCTCCCCTGGGGCTGGAAAGGGCCACGCAGCCACAGAATCATCACAGAACCTCTGGAGATCATGTAGTCCAACCTCCTGCCAGAGCAGGGTCACCCAGAGCAGGTAACTCACCCGCTCGCCCACCCGGTCCAGCCCAGTCCAGCCCAGCAGGTCCCCATGCCCCACTCATCACACCCATGCGTTTTAGCTTGGTGGAAGCCAGCTCCAGGTCCACTCCAGCTGGTGGAAGCCCACTTAAACGGGAAGTGACCCCAGGGCTTAAGCTAAAAGCCCTCAGAAAGCTGTAATCTTGATTACTCGCTCAGGAGTAGCAGCACTTACAGCATCACCATTTCTTTATAGAATCACAGAATTGTCTGGGTTGGAAGGGACCTTCCAGATCATCGAGTCCAACCATCAACCCAACACTGACCAAACCCATCACTAAACCATGTCTCTAAGCACTATGGCTGCCCGGCTTTTAAATTCCTCCAGGGATGGTGACTCCACCACTGCCCTGGGCAGCCCATTCCAAGGCTTATTAGCTCTTTCAGGGTAAAAATTGTTCCTAATCTCCAATCTGACCCTCCCCTGGTGCAACTTGAGGCCGTTTCCTCTCATCCCATGGCCTGTTTCTTGGGAGAAGAGCCCGACCCCCCTTTGGTTCCACACTCCTTTCAGGGAGTTGGAGAGAGCGAGAAGGTCTCCCCTCAGCCTCCTTTTCTCCAGGCTGAACACCCCCAGCTCCCTCAGCCGCTCCTCACAAGACTTGTGCTCCTTCTCTGGGCATGCTCCAGCCCCTCAATGTCTTTTTTGTGGTGAGGGGCCCCAACCTAGAGGTGGGGCCTCACCAGTGCCCAGGAAAGGGGGCAATCACTGCCCAGTCCTGCTGACCCTACTGTTCCTGACATTGGGGCCTCACCAGTGCCCAGGACAGGGGACAATCACTGCCCAGTCCTGCTGGCCCTACTGTTCCTGACATAGGCCAGAATGCTGGTGGCCTTCTTGGCCAGGTGGCCACTCCTGGCTCCTGTTCAGCTGACAATCAACCAACACCCCCAGGTCCTTTTCCATGGGGCAGCTCCAGCCACTCTGCCCCCAGCCTGTAGCACTGCAGGGGGTTGGTATGACCCAAGTGGAGGACACCCCCAGCCTGTAGCACTGCAGGGGGGTGGTATGACCCAAGTGGAGGACACTTGGCCTTGTTGAACCTCATCCCATTGGCCTTGAACTATTGATCCATCCTTTTGTGATGCTTGTTGAACCTCATCCCATTGGCCTCAGACCATTGATCCATCCTGCCCAGATCCTTCCGTGATGCTGCTTCTTCACAGTGTTTTCAACTCCTAATTGCCACAACTGCTGTCCCGTCCCACACGTACCTGCCCCACCTTCCCCTGATGGAAAGAAGCACCAGTAGGACAGCAGATCTAAGAAAAGCTTTGCTTTCTCATAAGAACATGACATACAGGTAAGCACTGCTGGAGCTTTTGAAGCTTTGAGTGATGTCTGCTCTTAGAACATTCATTAACAGTAGCCAGCGTATAAAATTTTCATGGACACTGAAAGTAAAACAAGCAGTGAAAAGCCATGATGGATTTAGGAATAGCAACAAACGGAAGTAATAATACATAAAATTAATACTAGTTTCATTTCTCTTAATAATTTTGACATTTCTCCATCACTCTTTTTTTTGTGCAAGTCAGCATTTTTGTCACCCAATACAACTTCTCTAAGAAGTACTGCCTGAGAAATAATTGCCCTCAGCTAAGTTAAACTGGAACGAGGACAAAAATAATGAAATTCAACTCACCAAGACTAATATTTCACCGCTGGACAGAAAGAAGCCTAGTATTTCTGTATGTTATTTTTGCTAAATACTTTAATTCGCATTTTACTACCTTTTCCTTGGTTTCTTCTCTTCCCCATTCTCATTTTCCCTGTCATTTCGGTCGGCACATCTACGATGCCTTTCTTTCTCTCAGTATTACAGAACTCAACAACATACTTCTTGGAAGTGAGGAAGAGGACAAGTGGCAGCACTGGAAGTCCTCTTCTTCCTCTCCTCACCCCAGGAGCCGGTTGGCTCCAAGCCCAATGACCTGGGCACATGCCCCACGCTCCCAGCACACGGCTCCTTTCAGAGGACTGAGGCTGAGTCTCACCCTCTATAAATACATTTAAAAAGCTTCTCTAAAGATTTCTAACTCTTGCATTTAACACTGGCAACTAAAAGTGACAATGTTGTTCACAGAAATAGTATTATTTGCAAAAATATGTACCTATAGGGCCACAAAGAAGGGGACATCTCTCTGATGAGGAAAGGCTGAGGGACTTGGGTCTTTTTAGCCTGAAGAAGAGAAGGCTGAGGGGGGATCTGATCAACCCCTATAAACTCTTAAAGGGAGGGTGTCAGGAGGATGGGGCCAGGCTTTTTTCAGTGGTGCTCAGGGACAAGACAAGAGGAAACGGGCACAAACTTGAACACAGGAAGTTCCATCTGAACATGAGGAGGAACTTCTTTCCTGTGAGGGTGGCAGAGCCCTGGCAGAGGCTGCCCAGAGAGGTGGTGGAGTCTCCTTCTCTGGAGACATTCAAACCCACCTGGACACATTCCTGTGGGACCTGCTCTGGCAGGGGGTTGGACTGGATGATCTCCAGAGGTCCCTTCCAACCCCATAGCATTTTGTGATTTTGTGATTATTCCCAGACTTATCTGCTTAATGCAGTAGCAGAGATGATTCACACCTGAGATGACCTCAGAAGGTCACCAGCTTCTGGTAAGTTAAGGACTGGAAACTGAGTAAAACTCAAAATTACAACCCAGTTGCTGCTGCTTAACTGAAAAATAAAGCATCCTATCTGGGACCCCAAATCCACAATGGCTTGATCCATCCCCAACACACAATAAAAATACAAAACAACACAGCAAGTAAAAAAATTTCCCTGCTGAGATTATTTCTAGTATTTATATTTTTCAGTAAAGACACAGAAGGACAATGTCATCCTGCCATTTAAGGGAAATCTAACCTAAGACTAAAAGCAACCCAGGATCCAGAAACTATTTCTCACCCTGTGCCTATTCAAAATCGTGAGGATACGTCAAACTACCACATGGTGATTGGAAAGTTGGTTTTCATTAAGATTTCTTGCATGTGGAATTAAGGTTCCACCACAACCTTCACCTGTTGACTCCCCGTACATGCTGCAACTTTGACATTTTCTGCTTAGTTTTCAAAAAAAGTGGAAAGGACTATTACTGGGTGTAGTTTTTACTCCTGCTGAATTTTTAGACAGCTCTTAGCTTATTAAAATATTTGATTATGTTCAACATATGCTTTTATATTAAACAAAAGGGTGTGCTTAACTTGCAAACAAATAAATTAAATGTGCGCATGCGTCTATATTCCGATATTTTTAAGTCATATTCTTTCTCTTTTCTCCAAAAAGACCACCACCACTATCTTTCCAGTGTACACTGCCTGGCTAGAGAAAGAGCATAAATAAATTAATCATCAAAGGTGCTGCCTGCCCAGTAAACTTCCCTACCAAAAGGTCAAAATCCAGGACGGTGCCAAGAATTCATAATTTTCACTGGTTTAAAATGCTTTTTTAAATGCTGGATTTTTGTTGGGTTTGGTTTGGGATTTGCTTTAGTTTGGTTTTTTATATATACACTTCCCAGGAATGTGTAGTAACTGGTATAACCTCAAATCTCTGACTCATTGTGGTGTAATTTAGAGTGTAAATGCCTAAAATACAGTACTTTGACAAGACAGGAGTACACAGGGTAGATCAGGTACATTGGCTATCAGTGCCTTACCCCAAAATATGCTCTATTTCATCAGCCACTTATTAGTTTGTTGTGGAATCAGATGAGCAGATTCAAATATATGTTTCTACAGCTGTATACACCAACACTTACATATCCAGGCAACAGTTTTATACCTCTGTTGGTATTTAGATGACTTCAAAACACTCATGGAAACTACTCAGCTGTAGGAGATAACAAATGCCACGCAGCCATCAGCCTTGACTTCAAATCTGTTACGTTTATATGGCTGAGTTTCAAAAGAAAGAGCCAAGCAAACTGACCTCTGCACTGAAACATTAGATACAAATATTTGGCATCACTCAGTTTAACAAAGTAATTATTTTCTTGGGTATGCACTGAATTAGGACAGAAAATTTTACTGTATTTTTTGGCATTTACAATTTTGTAAGTGTTAGATATTTACTTAATGAGTAACCTCATCTTGTTTTGATAATTCAACTCTAAAAACAGCATTAATATGAATGTCTAAATGCTGGGAGCCTGATGTTCTTTAACATTTTGGCTGAGCTGATGTTTTCAAAGACAAGAAATATGGCAGGATCTGATAATTTCGTTTGAAACAGGGCTCCATCACTGTCTCAGAAATAATATATTGCTTTCAGGAAAGTTAACAGCTCTCCAGTTGGTTCTTTGACACGTAAAAAAACAGGCAGGATTTTGAAAATAAAGATACAAGGTTAACACTCTTTAGACTAGAATCCGCAGAAGCAACTGCCAAGCTAATTAAACTTACAAGGTTTCCAAAACTGAGGCCAAAATAACATACTGCAAAGGAACAGTAATCTATCCAGAGCCCCTTTCTTGAAGCCTTGCTCTTCTGCACTCAACCAACTGTTAAAAGGAAACAGATGACTCCCTTCCTTCGAATGCCGCATCGCCGTGATTTCAAAATACCTTCTTTATTTTAGGATGCTGCTGATAAATCTTTGTGACACACCAGCTCATTCGCAACAACAGGCAGAGATCTTCCTGCTTTTATAAATTGTCATCGACGACTGCAAAAGTTTGCAAGAGACCTAATATGGGGCACCAAAGAGAAATATGAGAGATCTTGGGCTCCCTATGAGCCCACGAAAAAAGAAAAAGTTTCCATAATAAAGTGGAGGCCAAAATGGAGCAGAGATAATTGAAGACAGCTAAGGAAGAACAGAAACAAGTTTAATTTAATGTGCCCATGCTAACATGGATAACAGGGCTCCTACTGCTTCTAATAGTCTAGATTAGAGTAGATAAATCTTTTACGAAAAAGCTCTAAATCATTAAGGACAAGTAAAGTTTTCTTCCTATAATAGCCCAGTGTTCAGAAATAGAAGCTGAGGCCCCTCTTCTTGCTTTTTAAGGAAGGGACTTTTTAATGCAAATCCTTTATGAAAGTGTCTTTAAGATTTATTTCATATATTTCAACAGCAGCTACATTATTTCAGATACATTACAAACACAGCATGGCTGTTGGAAGGATGGTAATGACTATTAACACGTATCCTTCAAGATATTCTCTAAAATTAAAAGATCTTTTTTCATTACCCTAGAAAAGTTTGGCTTATCTTGTTGCTAAGATTTACATTTGGACAAAGTCACTTTTAATCTCAATTACATTAATTTGTTCTGTCACATTTTAAAATGCCTGCTAATAGAACTGATAGGTACAAATGGGCTCCCTTCAACAGACGGAACCATACTTACAACTTAATTAATTAGACATTATTGTTTCTTTTTCTTTATTTCAGAGTCATGAAGTAGGGATCAGCACCTAGTCTTAAATAAGTCAGTCTAATCCATAAACAGAAAAAGAATTAAACGCAGCTGCTACTGCTTTCTCTGTTTTCGTAGTGAGCTTTATCAGTTCTCCTCTGATGAGGAACTCTGACCTGACCTAAAATCAGTTCCCTTGGCCATGGGCAACTAGAACTGGTTGGAAAGGATGTAGCATGTTGTGGTGGTGCAGCTCTGTAGCCTCCCTGCTCTTCCCCAGAAGAAAGAGAGAAAGAAAGAAAGACAGACAGAAAGAAAGACAATGCCTGTGATGGTGACAGAGCTCAGGGAAAGGAGGAATAATCTTACACAGTAACTCACAACGACCCTGAGAAAGTCAATATCCTCCCTCAGTTGTATTTAATAAAGGTTTTATGGACTGCCTTCTCTGCCCGTTTCAGCAACACAAAAAGCACAACCAATAAAAAGCTTCCTGGGCATCTTTACATTTGAGATTGCCAAGTGCGAACACGTAATTATATTTTGAACATTAAGTACAACGGCCTGACAAGCTGTATTATAATGTCCCGTTAAAATCAGCATCTCTAGCAGGTTAGATGCTGGCTCGACTTCCAAGCTTAATGGTAATCACAATAACCCTGGGTATCGACCGGTGTAAGGCTCAATGATTTATTAGCAAGTTTGGACACATCCCCTAAACCGATGTGATGATCTCTTACTGCGGCGCAAAGAGAGAAAATAGTTATCAAAGGGGCAACAGCAAATGGAATAAAACTCCAACGGGTACAGAAATGCTGGTCCCAAAAACTACGTCTGAATCTACACAGAAGGCAAGAGGAAGAGGAATTGGGGAAGATGTGGAAAACAAAACGCAGGACAATTATTAAAAAGGAAAGAAAAGACAACAGCAAAGGCTGAAATACAAAGAAAATCCGTTCTGCGTAAAATATCACTTTTGACAGGTAGCGACAGGGAGTAACGTGTTCGGAAAAGTCAAGGGGAATATTAAGAAATAACTAAAGATAGAAAAATAAACTCAACCCTTCAAATATCTCCTCCTAAGCCAAGGAGGCAAATGGTTTTGTAGAAAAGAAGGGAGACAGGAAGAATTTTACGTTACTGGCACAAAATACCTTGATATTTTTCCACCCAACACCAAAACAAACAAACCGAGAAAAATCTAAATGAGGATCCCTCTGAGTTTTCCGATCTATATTTAGAATTTACAACCTTGACACCTCTTCCTCCTCTTTTTTTTTGTATTTCCATGTGAATCAATTGTTATATTTAAGCACACTTCCTCTTCAGTGTTGAACATAGGCCCAGACCGAAATTTGACATAGAATAACCTGTTTCTGGAAGACATCTCCCTCAGAAGGATCATGGGAACTGCAGGTTGTTCCAAGTCTTTCTAGGAAATTGTGCCTCAGAAGAAAAAGTACCAGTAAAAGGCTACTAAATGGGCTCTTCATGCTCACACATCTTTAGATGACAAAGGATGGCTCTGACTCTCCAGCCACATCCCAAAATGTTTCACCAAGAGACTCCTGCATCACACAAAGACTCTCCAACTCAATTATGATACATATTTTGAAGGACATGCAAATCTGTTCAGGAGGGTTGACCTACCAATTTTCTCTTTAAGTTCCTTCAAATTTTCATTAACTTTCCGCTAATAATCTGCACTTGATTTAGATTTGGCCACAGATTCCAGTTGTCAGGTCATATCCTGCCTTTGCCTACTGAAGAGTCCTCTGCATCATGAAGCAAAGCAAAGTTTGCAGGGACATCCCTGGGGGAATTTAAAAGACGGGTAGCCACTGTGCTTGGAGATACGGTTTAGTGGTGGTTTTTGTCAGTGTTACGTTGATGGTTGGACGATGATCTGGAAGGTCCCTTCCAACCTCGGTGATTCTATGATTCTGTGCCTTTCTGGTTCAAGATGAACACAGCCTCAGTCACTAGAGCTACCACACTTCTGGTACCACACGTGGATACCACTTCAGAACATGGCAGCATCTAGAGCATCTCCAGTTATAAAGCATCTACTTTGAAAGTCTTCTACTTTAGCAGAACCTCAATTTATGTAGTTTTCTGTCTCCATCTTCTGACATCTGCTCTGATTTTGTGCAACCTTAAGAAGAGTGGTTTGCTTTCAGAGGGAAGAGGGAGAGTACGTGCACGTAGATCTTAGGAAGAAATTCTTTGCTGTGAGGGTGGTGACACCCTGGAAGAGGTTGCCCAGAGAAGCTGTGGCTACCCCATCCCTGGAGGGGTTCAAGGCCAGGCTGGATGGGGCTTGGAACAACCTGGTCTGGTGGGAGGTGTCCCTGCCCAGGGCAGGGGGTTGGAACTGGATGGTCTTTAAGGTTCCTTCTAACCCAAACCTTTCCATGATTCCATGTGTGTGTAGTACACACACAAGATTACCCATTGTCTTGTAAAATACATATAGATGTGCCAACACACTTTAACGATGAAAAGGAACAGAAGACGTGTACGTCTTGGCTCTTCAATCATCTGCCTGAGGACATTCACTGGGAGTTCAACAGCCTACACAACAGAGCAAGTAACTCATCGTTTACCACATCATTCTCCAAACCCCAGTCTATGCTTCTCTCCCCAGTTGCACACCGTGGATTTTTATAAAAGAAACTGAAAGCTGTAGTAGTAATTGTTTTTCATGCCCTCAGTCATTTCGCATTCAAGGACCCCTATTTCTAACTGTGCAGTTGTCCACATGTACAACCTTTTCCAGAAATAACAAAATGCATGACTTGGAACAGATGCAATTATCCTGGTTCCAGTTTGAACACAGAGGAGCCTTTGATCAATACCTCTTTAATGTGCTGTGAATCCACAGGTTTTCAGGATTCAAACATGGTATGAAAGACACTGCACCCTATTGTGAGTAAATATTATATTATCACTTCTCAGGCTGCAGTCTTTAAAAAGAAAAGATAAAAGCTGTGTAACAAAAGCTAGGTTCCTTATAACAGATGATCTTATTTTCACTGAAGTATCATCACTACTCGCGGTAAATTAATTTGCTATTCCATAAATTAAGCCCCGCAGAGACAGTCAAGGTAACATGAAGTCTCCTTCTTCACTGACTGGCTTTACATGCTGCTGAGAATTAAGCCCCGCAGAGACAGTCAAGGTAACGTGAAGTCTCCTTCTTCATTGACTGGCTTTACACGCTGCTGAGATTAGAGTCATAGAGTCATAGAGTTGTCCAGGCTGGAAGGGACCTCCAAAGGTACATCTTAGTACCTTGCCCTGACTAACCTGAAGCCACAGCAAGCCCTGGTGTTCTCCAGCCAGCACCTTCCACACTGCACACCTTCCAGCGACAAGACAATACAAACACCAACGTTAAGACTCGAATCAGCAGCCCCCGATTGTTCTTTAGCACTTAAACTCAGTATTTCTTCTTTAGCACCTAAATTTGGTATTTCTTATTGACCACAGACCTCAAGACAGAGCAGCAGGGGAGAAACATCAGACTCAAGATCTCGGCTCACACCGCGGAGGGCCGGATGTCAGGCTGTATTTCTGTGTCTTATTTTTTTCCCCCAAATTGAAAATGCTAAATGCATTTATGATGATTACAGTTCATGGAGAGATTACATAATAAACTGCAAAAGAAAAACCATAAAGTTGTGGAGTTTAAAGCGCTCGGTGACAGTTTAAATGCAGCCTGAGAAGAACACGCTGCCTGCAAGGAGGCAGCCTCCAAAATCCTGAATTTCAAGAAGAGATGTCTCCATCCTTCTTACACAAGACATTTTTACTACACTCCCAGAAGTAAAAAAAGAGATAGACCATCCTATGACTGCTAAATATTAAAGTAACAAACCCAAAACTTTAATGAAAATATTCCTGCAAAGAACAAAGAGGGGACACTTGAGACGTATCCCCCGAAGTATGTTAAACACAGCAGAGGCAGCTCAATCCTTTACAGCATTCCCCAACGTTGGTATCACAGAACTCTTAGACTGCAACCATCTTTGCAACCACAGAACGTAAAATAAACTACCAGGGTGCACTAGTTCGAATGATTTTCTCTTGGTCATTTAGAAGTCATGAAATAAAATCAAATAAAAATTAAAGAAAAGCAAAATACAAGGAGGATGCAAAACAAACAGGCAAGTTTTCATGCAACACCTGTGAATAATTACTCTTTCCACCTGAAAAACAGCACTGTCTTTAAAATTATTTCTTAACTGCTCTGGGTGGACCTGCTCTGGCATGGGGTTGGACATCTCCAGAGGTCCCTTCCCACCCCTACAATTCTGTGATTCTGTGGTGGTGGAACCAGGGCTTTCAACAGCTGCCTCATTTCCTGCAGGTTAGTCTGCAGCCTGCACATCAACATCTTTAGGACCACTCTATTATTGCTGTTAGTCAAAATAAAGAAAACAAAAATTGACCTAAATCTCCTCATCAGATGACAAGTAAACAGTCTCATTAACTTTGGGGAACAAGGCTACATTTATTCTAAAACAGCAGATAGGACTTTAACCACGATTAGGAAGCAAATAACAACAACAATCTACTAAATCTTGTTAAGTGCATAGATTTTACACTGGTTTCACAATTTTGATTACCGGTTTGATGATTATTTTTGCCTGTTTTCTTGAGGCAAGAGAATCACAGAATCACAGACTGGTTTGGGTCGGAAGGGAGCTTTTAAGATCATTTAGTTCATCCTCTCTGCCCTGGGCAGGGACACCTCCCACCAGACCAGGCTGCTCCAAGCCCCATCCAGCCTGGCCTTGAACCCCTCCAGGGATGGGGCAGCCACAGCTTCTCTGGGCAACCTCTTCCAGGGTCTCACCACCCTCACAGCAAAGAATTTCTTCTTAATTTCTAACCTAAATCTCCGCTCTTTGAGTTTAAAACCCTTCCCCCTTGTACTAGGGCTCCCCTCCCTGATCCAGAGTCCCTCCCCATCTCTCCTGGAGCCCCTTGAGGGACTGGAAGGGGCTCTAAGGTCTCCCTGGAGCCTTCTCTTCTCCAGGCTGAACACCCCCAACTCTCTCCACAGGTTGAGCCCAGTGTGAATACAGCTATATGTCATAAAGACGACTTCAGCTACTCCCCTCATCAGTCATATTAAATGAATTATAACACTGCTTCCCCAGAAATCTATTAGTACAGCTAAAAAGCTGTCATTTATATGTAGATAAAGCCTAAGCCAACTAGTCTGCATGATAAACAACACCAGCAAAGTAAGGAAAACCCAGGAAATACCCTACGTGATGGTTCTGCTGAGAAATGACTATTTTTCATCAGAGCCAGAAAAGAAACTGATGGCCTGCACCACCAAAAACCAGTTTAAGTTCTTCAGTGAAGAAGGCACACAAGTAGTGAAGTCAATAGACCTGGATCTTTAGCCAAAAAGCTTTACAATGTACAGAGGGAGACCAAAGCCATTCTCAGTGCATCACTCCCAGCTGTAGGTAGAGGAGACTGCAAAGCAAAGTCAGTAATAGATTTGTTTTCGTAAATGTTCTGCATAAATTGCTTGACTTCACAGCACCAATTCCTCTGACGCTTAATTCAGCCTTCAAACCCTATCAGGCTGAAAGTACAGCACATATAAATAATAATAGCCACGCAGAACTCCTACCAAAAAAAAAAAAAAATATTCAAAAATTGCCATCAATTTTAAATCTCCTGCAATCTCAAGTACGATTAACATAAAAAAATATCATTACAGCAAAACAGACCAACTGAAATATTTGCAAAACAAAAACCAAACACAAAAAACCAAGCCTGCATACGCTGTCTTGTCTTAACATCCCGGTTTGGTAAGATATTTATGCACATAACTTTAAACCTTTAAGTAGTTCCACTGACTTAACAGGGATTACTCATCTGCTTAAAGTTAGGCAGTTGCTTAAATACCTTGTGAAATACGAATCGAAATTCAGATCTGCTAAATTCAAAGCAGCAGCAGCCAAAGGAACACCTCATTACAGCTTTAAGACCACGCTGTTTTCCTTTAGCAAGCGATTTTACTTGCAGGCTGGCGCTGCAGGCAACAACAGACTGTCTGCTGGGGTGACCCTGTGATTGCAAAGTAGTCCTGCTAAGGGAAAGGAGAAACTGGTTTTGCTATCGAATGGGAAGCCAGAAGAAGAAGATACAGATGATTAATAACAAGCCTTCTGGTTTAATTCATACAGGTTCTGTCACTCTTGCATGTCTCTCTTCACAGAATGCTATGGGGTTGGAAGGGACCTCTGGAAATCATCCAGTCCAACCCCCTGCCAGAGCAGGGTCACCCAGAGCAGGTCCCACAGGAACGTGTCCAGGTGGGTTTGGATGTCTCCAGAGAAGGAGACTCCACCACCTCTCTGGGCAGCCTCTTCCAGGGCTCTGCCACCCTCACAGGAAAGAAGTTCCTCCTCATGTTGAGGTGGAACTTCCTCTGTTCCAGTTTGTGCCCATTTCCTCTTGTCCTGTCCCTGGGCACCACTGAAAAAAGCCTGGTCCCATCCTCCTGACACCTTTCAGTATTTATAGGTGTTGATCAGATCCCCCCCTCAGCCTTCTCTTCTCCAGACTAAACAGACCCAAGTCCCTCAGCCTTTCCTCATCACAGAGATGTTCTAGTCCCCTCATCATCTTTGTAGCCTCTGCTGTACCCTCTCCAGCAGTTCCCTGTCCTTCTGGAACTGGGGAGCCCAGAACTGGTCCCAGTGCTCCAGATGGGGCCTCCCCAGGGCAGAGCAGAGGGGCAGGATGACCTCCCTCCACCTGCTGCTCACACTCTTCCTGATGCCTCCCAGGATGCCATTGGCCTTCTTGGCCACAAAGGCCCATTGCTGGCTCATGGGCATCCTGTTGTCCACCAGGACTCCCAGGTCTTTCTCCTCAGAGCTGCTCTCCAGCAGGTCACCCCCAACCTGTCCTGGTGCAGGGGGTTATTCCTCCCCCGGTGCAGCACCCTCCACTTGCCCTGGTTGAATTTCAACACTGTTTAGCTTTCACATGGTGATTCCTTCTGTCCAAGCTTGGTCTCCTAAGGCTACTCTGAAAACAAGACCTGACAACTCCAAAGGTACATTAACAACTAGGCTGATAATCACCACCCCACCACCCCTTCCCTGCGCTACTGTAACGCTGAGCTACACAACACAAAACCTCTTCAGAAACTGGTGATGTGTGAAGAGCTGGACTCTGCAGGAAAACAGAGCTGAGACACAAAATCCCATTTGGGAATACTTTGGCCCAGCAGGTGATATCTCACCGTACGTGAAGCAAAGTAAGACAGGTGGATGCCATCCTCAAAAAAGGCTCGGGCAAACAGAAAGGCAGGGAGAGTAGAAGGAGAAAAAGAAGAGGTACAGACCTGGAGTTTAATAAAAGGTACTCGGGGGACTTGAGAAATAAAAAAAAACATGTCTTGTACTTGAAGTCAGGACAGATTCTTCAGCACTCCTACTGACGGGGTCAGAGGAGACTGCTTGGAGAGGGAAACTGCTGAAGAGGCTTAAGGTGATCTTCAGTATTCTCCGTACCTACTGCATCGCTGATACCCAGAGAAGAGGGTAAAAGCACAAGCAGATAATGAAGAAAAGGTGGTTTCAAAGCCTGAACCAGGAGACGCTCAAGCAGTGAAACGTAACAAATAGTCTCTGCTTTCAAACGTGAGCTGTTTACCTGCTGAGACCGAGCTGAGCAGGATGGATAAAAAGAGCTTCAAACTCAGGACAAAGGTTTCGTTTTTATATCCTGTTTAATACCTAGAAAGAAAAAAGAAATCGGCTAAAGGAGGACAGAGCAGCCAAAACCAATAATGAGACAGAAAACCGCTAACAGAATGAGAGGAGTCAGGCAGCCGACAAGATTCAAGGAAAAGGAATACTACAGGTATGAAAAGAAATGAGATTGATATAAAAAAGTTCAATTGATTATAAACTAAAGAAGAAGAGAATCCAGCCTCTTTTTACTTGCTGTCAGAATTTTGCTGTCTTCAGATAGGAGAAAACCTTCCCAGGAATACATACACAACCGAAACGCATCCGTCTTAAGTGCTGAAGTTGTTTCTTAAAAATAAGGTAGGATTCTAAAATCAATCAAACACTATTTTACTAAATATATTTTCTTAAGCGCAACCAAACAGCTTTATAGCTTCTTGGCTGCCGAGCATATAACGGAACATTTATCCCCAGTGGTCTTTACACTTGTCTAAAACAAGGTTTTTTTAATTAAGCACGTGCAAATGGGAACTTACTGTGCTGGTACATATCTGTGTGCGTTAGGAACACATCTGCAACATATACAACTATGACTCTTTCAGAGTCACTTAACGTAGACTGCAAGTAACAGGCAAGCTCACACTTCCAGTACCATGTAACACAACCATAAACCCCCATCATTTCATATCACTTTTATGCTATAAATAAATAAATTTTAAAAAGAGTTAATTTTTCCCCCAAGTCTCAAATCCCCAGCGGAAATATGCACTTTAGATTTACATGAATACAACTTCTGTTTCATCTTCATGCTAAATTCACCATTTTTCATCTCCTCTGGACATCCACAAATCTCTATCCAATCACTTGGAAGATAATTTGGTAAAAAAGTCCTCAGTAGAAAATTAAGCTTTTGTAAAGAAACTTGTCTTCATTTTCCCAAGTACTAAAAACATTTCAAAACCCATTTAGAACTGCACACAATGGTTACATCTTCTAAATATCTTTAATTCTTCTAATGAATTCAGTTACAGGCGTATATTTATAACTTGCTTTCAAATTGTAATAAACCGAATCTCTAACATACCACAACTAAAGAATCTTTGAAGTACATACTGTGAGAAATGATATAAAGATAACAGATCTAGTATTGCAAATACGTATTTGCATATAAAATAGATCAGGATAACATTGTACTAAATTACATAGTATTACTAGAGCAAGAAAAAAAAAAAATCTATTACTTTTTTCAGCTACCAGCCCAGCAAGCTTGACATGGGAAATGAATACCAATCTGTATTTCTTCCTTCCTCATTTTCATTCCCTGAACCTAGAATAAAGTCTCCTTGTCAAATCTCAGTAGCAGCTACAAAACCTGTTGCTTTCTGTGGCTTTACAAGGTATTTATAACTGACTGTGCTTCTCTAAGTAACTAGACCTGAATGTGCAATTCTATTTAGAATCACAGAATCATAGAAAGGTTAGAGTTGGAAGGAACCTTAAAGATCATCGAGTTCCAACCCCCTGCCATGAATTATTATTCATCTAAATTATAGATGGAGAAAATTTGTGAAGAATTTTTGGGTTTTTTTTCCAAAAGCTTCTAAGCTTCTAAACTTCTTCTAAACTTCTAAGTAATAAAACTGTAAAATAACTTTTCACAAATTTGATCTAATCTGCCTTTGAAAAAACACAGAGCAGACACACTGCGCAAAAACCGAGCCATCTTAATTTGTCTGTGTTTGTGTAGAATCATGCAGGAATTTCAGGACTTTCATTTAGTTTCCTCCTACAAGTATTTAGTATAATACTAAAAATCAACAAAACATCTTAACTGTAAGAAAATATGATTTTTAACCTGAGTCTCATGGTACTTTATGCAAGTATAATATAAATTTCATGATCTAAAGGAATAATTTCAAATATTCCAATCTTTGTTTCTAGAGCCTGAGATGTTATTAATGACCACCTTGAAGGTCTCAGTGCTTTGCGATGCCTCTTAGAGAGGTTTAAATTCTAGTCTGTACCAGATACAAGCTTTATGTAAAGACCCACACAGTTGTCAGGAGGTCCAACTGTTCTCAGCTGAAGAACCTTGTGCAACAAATCAACATCATAGAGAGTAATTTAGTATCTTTATTGCTCAAGGGTTGCAAACTACTTTTACTTGTCAAAATAAACAGCATCCATAGCATTTTAGTCTGGTTTTAGAATAGTATTTTCAGTCGTTTCTGCAACAGGACTTTATGAGCTTAAAAAATGAGGTGCAGATGCAGCTCTTGTACAATTATTTAAGGCCATGATGGCTTAAATTATTTACATGTAATGTGGTCTGGTGAGTGTGAAGATTTTTTAACAATATGAAACCTGTTTTTACGATATTGGTCCTGAACAAGAAAACCCTGGATTTGCCAAAGTTGCCATTAGTTAGAGCCAGATTTTCAGACCAGATTTTTAGTTGTAGAACTGCTGAGAGAATTACCAAGAGGACTAACCGATTTTTCTCCGTGCACCCACTTCCCCGGAAAACACAATCTTTTTGGTCCTTTTTCCTTCTCAGGTAAGGAAAAGAAGAATGGAAGGGTCAGGATAAGAGAAAAAGAAGAAGAAAAGAAAACAAGGGGAAAAAAATAACCTCAAAAGCCAGCAGGGTGCAAAATGAGGATGGCCACTGTGCCAGGTTACGGGGATACTTCTGATATGGGGCATGGCAACTTCACCAGAATATACATTTAAAAAATTCTGGCAACCTAATAGCAATAAGATGAGAATAAGCTGAGAAATAAGAACACTCCCGAAGATTGGAGGCAGTTGCCACCATTTGACACTTCCCACTTTCCCTTTAGCTTTGAATAGGCTGATGTCTAAAACTGCAGACCTACTTATCTACTTGTTTTCAGAAATAAATCTCTATCTAAATTATGCAACACGTAATCTCCGTTTTTGTAACTTCACACATCCAGTATGGAAAAGGAAGCCTTATTTTCCCACAGAAAAAGTGAAAGATGTTAATGAGAGTGTTTGAAAACCAAAGGAATCGCTGCAAACACAAGTTTATCAAGAGATTGCAATCTTCGACGTTAAAACGATAGGCACCTACTTTAAGAATTTAAATCTGCCCCAAACACCTGCAAGTGCTACTCACGCCCACCCAGATGGTCCTGGCCAACAAAACCCACCTCCAAAAATGTAACATTTCTAAAAGATTTTTTTTTTTTTCCTTTAAATAGGAAATATATCCAAAGAAAAAGAAATACAAAACTAATCTTCTGGACAAAGAACAGGAAGAAAACTGTCACGTTCCCTGGTTTACATTTATAACAGAGCCCTATCTAGAGATTAGAACAGTTTCAAATCTATTGTAGTCGAGGATATGATGTCATCATTTAAGGGACGCAGATAATTTAGTCCACAATATCTATTCATACCAACAAAAGAAAGCAAAAGGGGGGATGAAGAATACTTTCATACCCCACTCTCCGGAATTATTCCTATTTTACATGGATTCATCATCCATGTAAGGGTATTTTCTCTGAAAGCCATTTGCTAGTGTGATTTTTGGAAAAACACAACTGATTTCAGCTCCATTCGATGCTCACGTGGGACTGACCGACTTTCCCTCTCTCTAGGCAATTTTGGAACTTTCTGAGAAGCTTATTTTTAAAATACCAAACACGATACTTAACACACTCCATTTACATCCCAGCATTTTTCATTACCAATTAAAAAAACCTGGGAATGCGCTAAAGAAAAGCTGAAGAGACTTTGCCAAAAATAAAAGTCATAATCAACACAGAAAACATTCCAAGTCAATTAATTAGTCTTCTTACCTTGTTCTTTTATCTGACGAATTTGCTTCACAGTTTCTTTCAAGATTGCACATTTGTCAGGTTTAAAGTTGAAGTTGTCAATATCATTAAAATTTGCAAAAATCAGCTCTGCGAGTTCCTCTATGTATTTATTCTCTTGCTCACGATTGCGTTTTTCAGTGCTTCTTTTAGGGCTGAAAGAGGAGTTTATAAAAACAATGTATTTAGTGTAAGCTCATTTGCCTTCTGCTCAGCTCAGAGATTATTTCCAATGGTTTGAGAGTAGTTTAAGAAAAACAGAGAGAACCGCCCTCTGTCACTACAAAAAACATAACTTACAAGTTTCTCCAGCAGAAAGGTTTCCTCTGAAACAAGCTAAGGAGCATTTAAAAAGACATTCCTTATTTTTTTCCAGTAGCCATGTTTTTGTTTGTTCAAACTAGAGGATTAACTGCTGGGGAGGTGGGATTTGAACATTTACAAGTATCCTTCCTCGTCACGTTGAGAAACCAAGCAGTATCAAATAATGACAGTGTATAAAAAAATAAAAGAGCTTAAAAAGTTAAATCACACAACTCCCTACCTCCTTGTGAAATTACAAAAGACAGCTCTAGGAAAAAATGCTGAATGAGTGGTTATGCTTTAAAAATTGTGTTGGTTAAATCCAATACCAGCAGAAAGGTTTCCTCTGAAACAAGCTAAGGAGCATTTAAAAAGACATTCCTTATTTTTTTCCAGTAGCCATGTTTTTGTTTGTTCAAACTAGAGGATTAACTGCTGGGGAGGTGGGATTTGAACATTTACAAGTATCCTTCCTCGTCACGTTGAGAATCCAAGAATCAAATAATGACAGTGTATAGAAAAATAAAAGAGCTTAAAAAGTTAAACCACACAATCCATACTCCCTACCTCCTTGTGAAATGACAAAAAACAGCTCTAGGAAAAAATGCTGAATGAGTGGTTATGCTTTAAAAATTGTGTTGGTTAAACCCAATACTATAACAGTGCAAAATATTCCTCAATCCCTTGTTCTGATGTACAAGAGAGGTGGTAAAAAACTCTCAGCTTGACAGATGAGTGACTGAAGACTCTCTGCAGTGATTAGCCAAAAAATACTTTTACAGAGCTCCTGTATTATCACCCAAATTGTATATTTTGGCACTAGGCTGGATTTCAAACAACCAAGAAAATAATAAAAAAAACCCAATACCTCCCCACTCTCCATCCCCAAACCTACACCACCACAGAATTGCTGAATCAGAGCAGATTGGTACTGACTTCTCTATGCAAGAATGGCAACTTTGTCATCTCAGCAGGTCCAGAGAGGTAATTCTTCCACTTTACTCTGCTCTGGTGAGACCTCACCTGGAGTATTGTGTGCAGGTCTGGAGCCCTCAATATAAGAAGGACATGGACCTGATGGAGCGGGTCCAGAGGAGGGCCACAAGGATGATCAGGGGGATGGAGCACCTCTGCTACGAGGACAGGCTGAGGGAGCTGGGGTTGTTCAGCCTGGAGAAGAGGAGGCTCCGGGGAGACCTAATAGCAGCCTTCCAGTACCTGAAGGGAGCCTACAGGAAGGCTGGGGAGAACCTGTTTAGAAAGGCCTGCAGTGACAGGACGAGGGGCAATGGCTTCAAGCTGGAGGGGAACAGCTTTAGACTGGAGATGAGGAGAGGGTTCTTCACTGTGAGGGTGGTGGAGCACTGGAACAGGTTGCCCAGGGAGGTGGTTGAGGCCCCATCCCTGGAGATATTCAAGGAGAGGCTCGGCGAGGCCCTGGGCAACCTGGTCTAGTTGGGGGTGTCCCTGATGACTGTGGGGAGGTTGGACTAGATGACCTTTGGAGGTCCCTTCTGGCCTGGGCAATTCTATGATTCTATGATTGATTTTCTAATGATTAGGAGAAATACGTGCACGTGTAATGTTTTTTTCTCTAAGTCTTTCTCTTTCAACATCTTCAGACGTAAATGCTCTACTAACCTGGGTCCAAGCTGATCGGGATCCTTGCGCTTTCTTGACTCTGCCCTGGATGGGTCAGAGGTATTTTCTCCCATCCCACTCATCTTGAACACATATCAGCAACTAAAAAGGAAGAAAGGGCAAGAAAGGGTTAGGGTGGAAAAGTCACGAGTTCTTCCTTCACATCTCTCAACTTTCTCATTCCACGCTCAACTCAGTTTTTACTTGGCAAATACACCATTTGAAACCGAGATTGTTCGAAAGGTACCAATAAAAATACCACGTTTATGACCCCACAAAATGCTACACATACAACTCTTTCAGAGGAAAACGTGTGATGGGCAAAGTAAAACGTTATCACCTCTTTGACTGCTACCAGTTCAGTAAGAACATCTCCAGAATGGAGAAGTACGTTTTGTGCCTGCTAAATTATCATGGCAATTTTGCAAGGTTGAATGAGGAAAGACTAAGGGAAAAGCCATAGTGCCACACAACAAGCAAAACCACGCCAGAATTGAAATACATGACATGAAACATGCACCCCAGATGCACGAAAAGGCAGCACATGCAGCTTGAGTTAAGAACCAGGAGACGATGTAGAGTATCGCAGAAACACAACATCTGTCAGCACTAGGGATCACTGAGGAAATGATAAATATTTTGTACATTTAATCTGCCTCGGAAGGAAAATAACTTGTCGAGCGACAGTGTTAAAACAACACTAGTTTATTATAATCTGGGCATTAAAGAGCCCGTGGAAATCCTGCCCCGCTTCTGGTGTCCTGAGCACCCGAAACTCACCCTCCCCAGATGAGATCTCCTCAATAAATAGCAATATTCTAGAGGCAGAAAACACTACTACAAAGGGCACAGGGAGCTGATGGAAATGATCAAAAAGCTCACGCAACACAGGGCAGGCCCAGCTGTTACCAGTTTTGTAAGGGTCATGGCAAGGAGATGCCGCCAGACCTTTCAGGGAGCTCCTGTATTGTTTGGGATCAGCCCAAAAAATAAACAGCAGGGCCATGAGGGAGGGAAATGTCTCCAGGAGGTGATTCATCTCATGCTAAAGTAAGAGCTGGAGGCCACAATTCCATGATCACTTCACACCGGCATAAAACGGAGAGCAGGTAACAAAAAAAGGGGGTCTACCACCTCCTCCAAGTCCTTCATTCCCACCCCACCAGTTCCCTCCCCTCTGCTGGCCAAGTCAGCCATGCATTGAACCCAACGAGGGAACTGCTGGGGGTTAAAACCACGACCCCCTTCTCCTTTTCTTTTTGACACTGGATAAAATCCAGCAGCCAGAGCTTGTGGTGGCGAATGACGTTCACGCTGGAAATCTGACTTTTCCCAATGAACTGAGTGAATGGAGATAATGGGCAGAAACAGCCTGGAGACTGGGATCCAGGTGGTTCTGCAGGGATACTGAGAAAGGCGACTTACTGAAACATTAGCAAACAAATGAAAACTTGGAGTCTTCTCAGATTCAGCACTGAATACCATCTAACATTTTTCTGAAAAATATTTTCTTTTTAACCAGTTTGAGGAGAAAGTGGAGTCATTTCCTTTTTTGAGATACTCATCAAGCCTCACATTAGATCATCCCTGAAACAAGTATCTCCCAACTGATCTTTGACCTCCATGGCATCAGATTGGACGTGAAAAATACCTGGATTATCTTTTTATCAATTATGTCTATAGATAGAATCATAGAATGGTTTGGGTTGGAAGGGACCTTCAAGATGATCCAGTTCCAACCCCCTGCCCTGGGCAGGGACACCTCCCACCAGACCAGGTTGCTCCAAGCCCCATCCAGCCTGGCCTTGAACCCCTCCAGGGATGGGGCAGCCACAGCTTCTCTGGGCAACCTCTTCCAGGGTCCCACCACCCTCACAGTGAATGACATCTAAAGGAATCACCTTTTAGCAGCTGTGGACAGATAATCCGCTGCCCTGCTCTTCCCTAAAACCACACACCAACATAACCAGCCAGAAACTGGGCAATGGAAGTTAAGTTCCCTCTTCACAGAGATGACAGCCTGTATTTTTCAACAGGCAGGACATCTCCTAGGTAATAGGATACCCACTTGCCAAAACTGGATGTTTAGGAAGCAAAGAGGACAAGGTTAATTAATGCTTGCAGTACAATAGGAATCTTTAGGTGTGTAGCCCATACAGTCCAAACTCATGGGTAAGTAGTTCAAACACAAGGGACTGAGGTTTGAATCCCTCAGGCTGAGGAGCAGGAGAGCAAATCCACATCTATTTCTCATACACAACTCAACAAGTAACAAGTCAAGCAGAGTCAAAGAGGTGAGCACCCTCCTGGTTTCCTCATGGCTTTTAAAAAGAAAACAGAAATTAGGAAAAATTTGTTCACCGAAAGGTTTATCAGCCATTGGAATGGGCTGCCCAGGGAGGTGGTTGAGGCACCATCCCTGGAGGTGTTCAAAAGGCGGGTTGATGTAGTGCTGGGAGGTATGGCTTAGTGATGGTGTCGCTTTTTGTTTGTTGTGTGGGTGTCTATTTTTGTCAAAGTTAGGTTGACCGTTGGACAAGATGATCTTTAAGGTCCCTTCCAACCTAGAAGATTCCATGATTCCGTGTGATTCTGTGATTCATTTTTTTCACATGAGCTAATTCACATTCAAGATCTATGCACGCCACTAGATGAACATCTCTGGAGGGTCTAGGTACACCTCTACAGCACAAGCAAGGAACTGAAACCACATTTTTCAGAAGAAATCACTTCTGTGCACATGTAGTACCGAAGAGCAGGCACTTTGGAAACCTTCAAGTGAAAAAGGGAAAACCTCATGAATTCAGATTGAATTGATAGATGAATTTCAGACATACAAATGCGGGTGGGTCAGGAGCAACTGAATTGCCTACAGTGGTTTCTAGTTCAGCCCTAACTCCCTCCAGACACATTAATTTAGCCATCTCCAAATCTCTTGGTTATTCATTATTAGTAATAGTCTTATAACACACACAAAAACCATAACATTAAATAAATTAATATTTTTAAACAAGATCATTTCACAGAATCACAGAATGATGTGGGGTTGGAAGGCTGGAGATCATCCCCTCCAACCCCCTGTCAGAGCAGGTCCACCCAGAGCAGGTCCCACAGGAACGTGTCCAGGTGGGTTTGAATGTCTCCAGAGAAGGAGACTCCACCACCTCTCTGGGCAGCCTCTGCCAGGGCTCTGCCACCCTCACAGGAAAGAAGTTCCTCCTCATGTTTAGATGGAACTTCTTATAGAGTTCATTTAGGAACTTTTAAAGTTTTTCTAAATATTCTCAGCCTCCTGAACTACACAAATAGCTTCCCAGACTAAAAAATTAAAACTCTCAAACTCGAAGTCTGAATTTTTCCAGGAAACATAACAATTCAAAACTGAAGCCACTGCGAGCAGAATGACAAGTCAGAGGCTCAAAGTTTTACTCCAATAAACCTCCCCTGCAGGGAACTGGCTTAGATTAGAAAGCAGCATTCATCCTCCTCCTCTGATCTTTTTCTACATCCCTGCAGGAATTTCCAGAAAGAAGAAAGATAAAGAAATTGAACAGTTTGGTTCATTTAGTGCTTTTGAAGGAATGGAAAAGCAATATTAGCTCTACCATATGTCCTCTGAATCAAAAATCAGGGAGAAGAGGGTAAAGCTTATTTAGTGTGGTATAGAACAGGAAAAGGATTAACCAAATTGTGAATTAGTAAAAACAAAGGCAGCAGCAATCACTGCGCTGAGGAGAGACGGAGACAGATGATTAGTAAAAACAAAGGCAGCAGCAATCACTGTGCTGAGGAGACATGGAGACAGATGAAATAATAGCATCATGACATGTCAGACAGTGAACTAAACTGGTTCTTATGTGAAAGAAAACGTCCTGCAAAGCTGAATTTGATTGAATATGTGTCTTGGAGAATGAAGTGTCATGCAAGACCAGGCACTCCCTTTTTTCATTGTGTAAGTTGTTTGGGAGTTGTATCACACTCCAAAATACAAACATACCATCCCGCTACGGATTAGCATTTTGCCTTCAGTGGTGGCAGCACATTTTCCTTCTCAATATTTATTAAGGCTTTTTCCATTTGTCCTACACAAAAACCCCTACAACGGTAACTAAGGGCTGAACTTCTACTGCTGGCATCAGAAGACACCCCTCAGGTTTCAATTCCACTGGGCATCAATGAGGAGCAACGGGGCAATGGAAAGATAAACACACTCACGGTAGCATTTTCATACGAGGAAGGAGATAATTAAGAGAAGCGGAACTGTTATTACTAAAAATACCTAAAGAACTAATTTTAGGCTCCAACAGATGACCTGTACCAACAACAGGACATCTCAGGTAAGTATATACTTTCTTTGTATTTACATTTAACACCAGAGGTGTTTTTTTCCCCGTGCTCTGTTTCACTACCACAGGCCTAAGCATTCAAAACACTTGCAGACAAAATCTGCCTCTAATTTTTCCAATTGTTAAATTTAAATCATAAACTCTGAAAAACTAAAAGAATAAACTCTTGGACAGTATATGTCAGTAATTACAGTCATTGAGACCTAACCAGTTTCTACCAGCTGGTGGGAGATTGAAAAGACAAAGCCTGAAATAGGCTTCAATTCATTTTTTTTTTTCTTGCTATCAGTAAGAAAACAATGGTTTCTGCTCTCGGCGTGACAGCACATCCTCCTTCACATCCTCCAGCCACCAGCACCCGCTCCGAGAGCACACGGAGAGACTTAACCTAATTATAAAGCAATAGTAAACACGGTATTTTTACAAGACATTCATCTTTCAAAGGGGAAAAAAAAAAAAAAAAAAAGAGAAAACAATGTAAACCCAAAAATAAAACACGTGGGAGAGAAGAAAAAAAAAAAAAAGAAAAGAAAAATAGAGGCCTCGTGAAGGAAGAGAGAGAAAAAAATGCAGCACAAATCAGTTGTGTGAAATTGAAACATCTTCTCTGCTCCTCAAATGCCACAAAGGAAGGTGGCACACGGAGGAGTAAGCCTTCCAGCACCCCTTCTCAGCACCACTGCATCCAGTTAATCATCCAGAGTCAGTGCAGAAGAAGATAATGTGCATTTTATCTCTTATCAGGGCAGGCCATCTTCCAAACAAGGCCTGTTAAACTGTCAGATTTATTATAAGCCTCACAAATGCAGTTAAAGAATAAATGAGGATTACACCTTCAAAGCTGCTGTTTCAATCTGAAAAGGAGCAAACAAAAGGTGAAGCACCATATAGAGAGAGGACCATCAGGTAGCAGTACTGTCCTACCACCCTTCCATACATCTATTCTGTGGAGATACAGCTGATAAATACAGAAATGATGTATCAGCCACTGTTTTATTGAGTAATAAACAGCAAAAATACCGTTTACTGACCAAAGCCGTTACAAGTCAGGGAAAAGTTTGGCAAGGATTTTCTCCGAACAGCCCAGTTAAAAAATATAACCAGCTCATATTCCTGTGGTTAATTATAAACTCAAACACGCATCCATTATAATTCATAGCTTTTTCCTGCGAAGTTCTCATGACTAGAAACTTTCGGTCTCAGTTTCCAAATGAGTGATGTAGCCCGTGCAGCATTAATTCTGGCAGAAGCCAGAGGAAAGTTGGAAGTCACGTGCAACTTCGGATTCTTTGTATTTTTTCCTGCTTGAGAACTTTTTTTTTCTTTTTTTTTCCACTGGCTCCGTGGCAGAATTGGAAATTATTTAATATTGATACATATTGCAATCTTCTGCCCTTCTGAAGACTGCAATACTTTCCCAGGCCTCGGAAGGAAATCGCTGTCAGAGGCAGGATAAGATACCAGAGCAGAAACTGGAGCCACCGACCTTTTACTGGTGAGCCACGGCAGAGCAGAAGGAAGGGCTGCTCTGATTCCCAGCACTTTCCATTGTAGCACCCCTCAGAATCCCAATTAGAAAAGCTCAGCCCCCTGGAGTGCAAACTTTCTTCTTGCACGGGTATTTCAACAAATCCAGAGTCCATCCCAATTAGAAAAGCTCAGCCCCCTGGAGGGCAAACTTCTTGCATGGGTATTTCAACAAATCCAGAGTCACGGGTAAGGGTTTGGAAAAGAACACGAAAACAGAGGTGAAAATCAAGGGAAAATAAAGGAGCAGGACCAAAAAAAAAAAAAAAAAGGCCATATTGTCTGGTAAAATTAAATTAAAGCAAGCGATTCACTGCTAAGAAGTTTGATGGAAAATACAAGTTAAAGCCCGGGTAAGGGTTTGGAAAAGAACACGAAAACAGAGGTGAAAATCAAGGGAAAATAAAGGAGCAGGACCAAAAAAAAAAAAAAAAAGGCCATATTGTCTGGTAAAATTAAATTAAAGCAAGCGATCCACTGCTAAAAAGTTTGATGGAAAATAAAAATATATTAAACCATCCTCCTGCATCCCTGGTACACATAAGCCACATCTTCTACATCTAATATATCCATCCTTCATCCCCGAGCACCTGGAATAGGGATATACTATCCTCCTGCATCCCTGGTACACATAAGCCATGTGTTCTCCATCCAACTACTATATCCATCCTTCACCCCCGAGCACCCAGAATAGGGATATACCCCAAACAAAACACCACCAGTCTGCCCAAATCAGCACAATGTCCAATACCTCAGCTGGTGATGGTAACCTCATATTAAAAATACAAATTAACCTACTCAAGGGTATGCTTTTTTTCCTGAAGAAGCACCCCTTCCCCCTTCACTATAGATGAACTGGCCTAAAATCTCTGCCACCCTACGACAGCCATGCAGTGTAAAGCAGAAATGTAATTTCCATGAGGAAGGAGGTAGCAGGAAGCTGAAAAACTCTTAGTCACCTATAAAGGACTTGGCCTAAAATCTGACCTGCACCCGCAGCCTTTTCTATATAAAAATAACACTTGTTACTTTGAAGATACAACTTCATTTGAAAGAGAGCCCAGTACAGCTAACATTAAAACAGGATTTATGGTAATATTTACTAACCTCTGCTTTATTCTTGAACTCCACAAACTAGAATTAAGAAAAGGAACACCATTTACAAGCAAATGCCATTGAGCCCGTGTACAAAAGAACAGAAAACTGTCTCCAACACCTACTACTCACATTTTTGCTCAGTCCGCAAAAAAGCCCTAACAGACTATAAACAAATGTTTAAGCCCAAGGCTCCTTCCTCAACAATATCTTCTCCCTCACTCCCGTGTAATGGCTTTTGAGTGGTGTATGAGACAGTAAGAAGACGACATATCCCATTTGCAGCCTGAAAGCCAATAACGCTCATGAATTTTTTAGCTGAAAGACACTTCCAAGATGCCACTGGGAAGACCGTCTAATAAACACATTAGGCTGCAAATGGGCGGCAGCAGCTCTTTAACACATGCTGTAACAATCACATAAATGCCTAATGTTAATGTTCCAGCGGTCCAGGCTGGTATTTAAGAGGACCTTCTTGAAAAATCCACCTAAAGCTTGAAGGAGAACGAGGCTTTTTCTCAACTACTCGAAACCACAGGTTTGAGAAAGCCCCTGGTTCCCCTTGAGACTTGGCACCACGGCTCCCACCCTCCGTATTCCCATGGGATAAGGCTCTTAACGGAGCCACCCGCTCAGCTCCTTACGGATTAGCCTACGTCAGCCACCTCTAATATGCCCAGGAATAGCAAGACTAGGCTTTTATAAGACAACAGAGAAAAAAAAAAATATCAAAGGAATCAAGGACCATTTTTTTTTTTAATATAACGCGCAAGAGGTTTGGCTCCATTTCCACTTTTAAAGAGAAAAACGTCTGTTTTCACCAAAACGCTGTCAAAGAGGAGGAGGCAGGGGGTACCAGTGCAAAAATTGTCCTCAAAACCCTGTGTCGTAATTTCAGGTCTGGGATTCTACCTCTGTCTCATTATCAAGAATTGTTTCTGGTTCTTAATACCCATTGACAAAAGAAATGCAGCTTAATACCACTAAAGCTCCCCTTAAAACACCAGATTGAAAACCAAAACACGACGCCAGAACTTTGTTTGTGCATGTGCCTGTCACTCTTGCATCCTTCCCTTTGTGATGGGTAGCTAACTTAAAAAATAAAAACAAAAGAAAAAAGGAAGGAAAAGAAAACAAAAGTCATTGTAAACCCATTTAACCTTCCAGGTTGCACTTGATAAGTATCAAACTATGGCTGGAAAAATATTAAGCCTGCAAGCGAGCACTTTCACTGGCAAAGGAGGAGTCCAAATTCCCATCTAAGATGTTTATTTCATCTAGATTTTTTCTTACAGTTCACAATTATTAACAACTTTACACTTTCAAGACTGATGCAGAAGCACAGTATTCCAGATCTACTGAGATTTGGAATAAAACTTTGTGAATAGCACAGCTGAGAAACGAAGCAAATCCAACAACACAGGAAAGGATAATATTATAGGAAACTTGGTATTTAAAGAGCTTTCACTTCCAATTGATGGTGCTTCCAGTGAGGGAAGAGTATTTTAAGTCCTACTGAACCCTCTTCTGCCAATCTCAGTTTCAAAACCGCTATTTGTCCACTTGAATTCCCACCCCAGCCTTCCCCAGCAAAACCACCAACGGGATAATATTATAGGAAACTTGGTATTTAAAGAGCTTTCACTTCCAATTGATGGTGCTTCCAGTGAGGGAAGAGTATTTTAAGTCCTACTGAACCCTCTTCTGCCAATCTCAGTTTCAAAACCGCTATTTGTCCACTTGAATTCCCACCCCAGCCTTCCCCAGCAAAACCACCAACGAGCGAGGGGAAAACCAGACCAGAAAGAGGGGAAGAGCAAAAAAACCTGTCTCACAAGCGTCAGGCACCGCAGAAAAACTCAAACCCAGGAACATTTTCTAATCTCATAGATATAACTCATACGAATGTCTACATTACTTACGATACCAGTAAGCTTTTACTCTTTGGTGTGATTTTCAAGATGCTTATCTTAGCAGTGAGAAAAATAGGACTGACAAATGCTTATCTTAGCAGTGAGAAAAATAGGACCGACAACATCGAGAAGAGTGTGACCAGCAGGTGGAGGGAGGTCATCCTCCCCCTCTGCTCTGCCCTGGGGAGGCCCCATCTGGAGTCCTGTGTCCAGTTCTGGGCTCCCCAGTTCCAGAAGGACAGGGAACTTCCAATCCCATATCATTCTGTGATTGTGAAATACCGAGATGCTCTCAGAAGGCTCCATTTAGTTTAACAGTGCACTTCCAATCCCATATCATTCTGTGATTCTGAAATCCCAAGATGCTCTCATAAGCCTCCATTTAGTTTAACAATAAAGTTTCAATTTAAGAGTCCAAGAAGTCAAGCTTTTTTCTTCCTGAAGGCTGCAAGTTAACAGCAGACTGAAGTCAAACATACAGAATCACAGAATCTTAGTGGTTGGAAGGGACCTCCGAGATCATCGAGTCCAACCACAAAAAAAATTAACCTATATTCGTTAAATAAATGCTAGTGCTCAGCTCCTCAAATGGCCACAGCCACAGTAACGTTAACAGCCAACTAGGAGGTGAATTCACCTTCACATCGATGTTCTCTGTCAATCAGCCATGTGGCTGGTGCCCACATGAGGTTCAAAACCCTGCATCAGCTCTTGAAATTGTACACCCAAGTCATCCTTTTCAGTATGGTGCCTGGTTTATCCAGCCTCTCTGCCTTTGAAATGCATGTAGAGCATCTCCCCTGGAAAACTCAGCATCCTCCTCCACCTAAGGTGGCTTATCTCAGCTCTGGTCCCAGAGGGTGCCCTGCCCACCCTGGATGTGGTCCTGGATAATAAATGCTAGTGCTCAGCTCCTCAAATGGCCACAGCCACAGTAACGTTAACAGCCAACTAGGAGGTGAATTCACCTTCACATCGATGTTCTCTGTCAATCAGCCATGTGGCTGGTGCCCACATGAGGTTCAAAACCCTGCATCAGCTCTTGAAATTGTACACCCAAGTCATCCTTTTCAGTATGGTGCCTGGTTTATCCAGCCTCTCTGCCTTTGAAATGCATGTAGAGCATCTCCCCTGGAAAACTCAGCATCCTCCTCCACCTAAGGTGGCTTATCTCAGCTCTGGTCCCAGAGGGTGCCCTGCCCACCCTGGATGTGGTCCTGGATGCCATGGAAGAGACCAACCAAGCAGGTCCATACCTGCAGGAGCAGGTAGTTCCCCTCTACAGGTGCTTCCTGATGATACTGGTACCCATGCCAGTACCATCCATTTATACTGGAGCAGCAGTGTCAGAGTTGGGAAGTAGAAACTATTTTATTACTCTTTTCATATTGAAGTTGGAAAAACAACCAATTTAATACATGCTTTTGGGGAGAATACAGCTCTAGGCATAAAAGATGATACTTGTCTCTTCTCCCAACATGCAGAATCACAGTTTTGTACTTAATCTAAGTGTGTGTTCAATGTTTGTTAAACTCTTGGCACAGGCATTGAGAGCATTAGCTACGCGTGTTGTTACTAAGCACAAACCCCAAAACTAACAGAATAAATTATGTCAGAGCCACACACAAGTATTTTGCAAACACTCATGAAGTACGTTTAACTTGATAAATGTCCGTAGTAGCCTGTATGCCCTAATCAAATACGTTCTTAATACATCCATGAGTTTAAAAACTGACCTGTAAACATGAATAACAATAAGCTTTAGCACGGCTCCCTTAACAGCAGAAATGACATTCTGGGAAAAAAATGAAGAGTTCCAAGGGGATGTTATGACTCGACTCAAATAAATCAGGATTTTATCAGTGACTTCACTGAAGTTTGGATTTTCCTCTTACTCCACTAGAAGATGATGTCAAACTGTTACTTCTCTCTTTTGTAGGGAATAAATCACTCCACGGGCCTGACACAACTATGCTCATACCCTGCAGCCCAAGGAAAACAAGGTTACTCTACTATCAAAGCTCAATGTTCATTATCAGCCATTTTCTTTTCTTTATAAAAACAAACTGAAATTAGTTTGTGTGAATAATAAAACCATTTATGGTAAAGAAGAATCACAAGTGCTAAGAAATAATTAATTTATATTCCAAGTAATTTTATTTTTGGAATATAATCACAGAATCATAGAATGGTTTGGGGTGGAAGGGACCTTCAAGATCATCATGTTCCAACCCCCTGCCATGAGCAGGGACACCTCCCACCAGACCAGGTTGCTCCAAGCCCCATCCAGCCTGGCCTTGAACCCCTCCAGGGATGGGGCAGCCACAGCTTCTCTGGACAACCTGGGCCAGGCTCTCCCCACCCTCACAGCAAAGAAGTTCTTTCTGGTATCTAATGAATATATGAATAATAATGAAACATAATTACTAAAGAGGGGAAGAAACACCCACTACATTCATAGATGGAGTTGACCAGGAGACTGCAATGCCCTGCCCCAGAGTAAAACATAACACATTTAAAACTAGTTGGACTGAACACCTGGAAAAACTTCAGGAAAAGCAACAAAAACTCATTTTATTAGCATGCAGTTCTAACAGAGGTCACTTCACACAGCTCTTGGGTCAGATGGTTGCTCCATCACAACAGGCTGTACTACCAGGAATGGAAAACCAGAGTGTCCTGGCGCAGTGTGGGGACATTGTGCAAGGAGAAAACGAAATGGGAACAGCAAAGAGGAGATTCAGGTACAAGACACACAGCAAATTAGGTGCGTTCATCAGAAACTTTTGCTTTGAGCTTTCATTTAGGATTTTCATCAAATTCCTGCAATCCTCCTTAAGCTCTGCATCCTCAAACCCCAGATGTACCGTCCCCCCCTGCACAACTCCAGCTACCAGGGAAACCTCCTGCAGGGGCAGCCACAGACTCTGGTCACCCACTTGTGGAAAGACACAGGCTTTCAAACCTTACCCCGCACCTTCAGAGGTTTATTATTATTTTTTTATTAAGTTTTCCTGCTAATAATAATTTTTAGTCAAATTGAGGCACCCTTCTAGGCCTGCCACAGCTGACAGCAAGCAAGTTAAGAGAAGCTCAGGAGGAATGCATACAGAAAGATGACTCCACCAGGGATTTCACAGAATCACAGAATGATCTGGGGTTGGAAGGGACCTCTGGAGACCATCTAGTCCAACCCCCTGCCAGAGCAGGTCCCACAGGAATGTGTCCAGGTGGGGTTTGAATGTCTCCAGAGAAGGAGACTCCACCACCTCTCTGGGCAGCCTCTGCCAGGGCTCTGCCACCCTCACAGGAAAGAAGTTCCTCCTCATGTTTAGGTAGAACTTCTTATGTTCAAGTTTGTGCCCATTGCCCCTTGTCCTGTCCCTGGGCACCACTGAGAAAAGCCTGGCCCCATCCTCCTGACACCCACCGTTTCAGTATTTCTAAGCGTTGATCAGATCCCCCCTCAGCCTTCTCTTCTCCAGACTAAAAAGACCCAAGTCCCTCAGCCTTTCCTCATCAGAGAGATGTTCTAGTCCCTTCATCATCTTTGTAGCCTCTGCTGTCCCCTCTCCAGCAGTTTCCTGTCCTTCTTGAACTGGGCAGCCCAGAACTGGACATAGGACCCCAGATGGGTCAAGTTTTCTTGGAGGTACAGCGATTATCAACTTACAGTCTTCTCCTTCACTCAGCTTGGACAACTTGGCTGGTAGACCCAGCTTTCTTATTACAATTATGGGGCTATTCTACAGAAGTGAGCTAACAAATTTATTCCATTTATCAATGAAGTAAATTCTCAGAATCAAGGTTGGTTTTTTTGCATTTCCTCATTTTTTTTTCCCCTGCTACCAGTCTAAGTAAATAAATAAAATCACACTGCAAAATCTAACCAGCCGGTTGATGCCCTAATGACATTTGTTAAGAAATACCATACTAAGTACTTTGGAGTGAAATTAAGTATTTCAAAGTACTCCTCAAGCTCGGCCTTTCCAATAAGGGTTTTTTTTCTTACAACACAGTCTATTTTTCAATGCTGTAATGTTTCCCTCCTTCCTCGCACAGTAAATTTACTTTACAGAGATGATGAGCAAAAAAAAAAAGAAAATAACAAGAGAGCAACACCTTTTGAACACAGAATCATAGAACTGTCTAGGTTGGAAGGGACTTTTAAGATCATCTAGTCCAATCATCAACATTACCAGTGTGACCTCGCTGACTACAGCAGCATACAGAAAAAAAAAAAAAAAAAAGCAAAAAGAAAAGAACAAGAGAGCAACACCTTTTGGACACAGAATCATAGAACTGTCTAGGTTGGAAGGGACTTTTGAGATCATCTAGTCCAACCATCACCATTACCAGTGTGACCTTGCTGACTACAGCAGCATACGGAATTTTGGAGAGTGGGCAAACAAAATTGCTCTGGTCAAGGACAGTGCTTGAAGTTTTATATATGCTACTTACTATACCTCTGTACGAAATTGCTTGTGAAAGAAAACACCCCAAGATGAGTTTGGTGAGAACACGGAGCCATTTGAAGAGCACAGTTTACACAAAAAGTTGATTTTGTTCAAATTAAAATTGTTCAAATTAACCCCCTGGTGCAAAAGGCACCAGGCAAATCAAAATGACTGTACATGCAGCAAAAAAAAAAAATATCTCTTTTTCTACAAAAGAGAGGTGCCAGCATTTCAGTAAATGCTGAAATGCTTTTTCACTACTCGGCCCCTGCTATCTTGTTAGATCTTCCGTCATGAAATAAAGGAAGAAAACACAAGAAGCAGAGAGGAAGTTTCATTGTTCTTGTGGCTTCGACATTTGGTGTCGCGAACGTGACGGGCTCTCAAGCCTCTGCTCCCCGGCACCGCCTGCCCCAGGGCCTCTGCATCCAAATGTAGGTATAATGCTATTAAAATAAGCAAACAGAGACAAAAGAGAACAAGCAAATAAACAGCCCCAACTCGGTTATGTTTCTGGCTCTGCCCTCGCAGTATGAAAGAAAGTCTCTTCAAAACACACACTACATTAATTTGAAAAACAATAATATTTCCCTTCCCTCCTCCTATCTCAAAGTAGCACGACTTTTTCAAAGTCCTAAATAAAATAAACTAAGGCATTTCCTGTATGCGTTCGGTTAATTATTAAACGGCTTCTAAGCATGATAGTCACCACCACCATTTCAATATGACTCCGGGAAAACACACTTTTTGAGTGAACTGCCAGTGCCCTGCAGGAATGCCCGGTTACACGCCGCCGGGCAACCCTGCCCTTAAACTTTGGAGGCAAAATTCTAGAGAAGTGACGATCAAGCCTCCCACACAAAACTGAAACACTTCATTTTATCTTTTTTTTTTTTTTTTTTTCCTCCAACTAGTATTACTTCTGGGCATCCTAATGCTGCATACAAGGGGAAAATCAAGCCAACGAGCTGGCACGAACTGCCCATTGGAGGCAAAATTCTAGAGAAGTGACGATCGACCCTCCCACACAAAACTGAAACGCTTCATTTTATCTTCTTTTTTTTTTTTTCCTTGGACTAGTATTACTGCTGGGCATCCTAATTCCACGTACAAGGGGAAAATCAAGCCAACAAGCTGACAAGAACTGCCCGAGCAGGAGAGACAGCACTTTACCTTCACTTACTTCAAGTAACCTTTTTCAGGGTATATTATTCTTTTTTTTTTAATTAATCTGCAATACTAAATGTTGCCCTCCCAAGGTTAAAAGAAAGGTAAATACTGCCAAGATATTTAATGCCATCAGCATGCACAACCAGGAGATAAATAGGAGGGCTGAAGATTAACTGAATGTCATTCTGTTTACGGGATCTCATACTTGTAAAGAAAACTCTTAAGATTAGAGAACAGAGAGTTATACAACAACTACAAACGTTTCTGGGTGTTTTCTCTCAGGAAGAGAAAGCTTTCTGGCAAAAATGCCTCAGTCTGACTTAACTCTGTACTTTTTCATGTGCCTAGAAATTACCGAGTCCTGAATAGTAATTACTGCAACGAACAAGACACTCTGGGGCTCCACCTCCTCTTGGCAGTGGGAAAATATAGATGGGTTTGTGTATTATTCTGGATGCCAGAAAACTTGCTTACAAAAATATTTCCTGTGCACCGACCGAGATATATTTAGCCTCATAAACCCATAAAACTGTCACAGGCAACCACAAGTACACCTGTAGCCATTAAAAAGGGGGGGGAGCCGGGGGGAGGAAGAACTACAGAAACCAGAGAATCACATTTCCATTATTTCTTCGCATTTCTTATTGAGAAATAGTCTCTTTAAACTCCCTTTCTTGCTCGAAAAG
>NW_015091360.1:648167-649167 GCF_001431845.1 Calidris pugnax | reverse complement strand
CCCCCTTGCCTTTGCCCCCTTACCCCCCCTCCCCAAAATCCAGACATCGAGGACACACACACAGGGGGGAGAGAGCTCACGTACGTGCAAAAAGAGAGCGCGAACAATGAAGTCACAGCACTTGAGAAACACACCTTGTCGTCTTCCCAGCCTTTGCAGTTGAAGGCAGATCTCACTAGTTTTTTTCTGCGTCTTCAGATGGAGATGTAGATAAATCCCCCATCCATCACACCAGCTTTTTATTAAAAAAGAGGACGGGGAGGAAAAAAAAAGGGGAAAAATAATAATAAAAAAAAAAAAGGAGGCAATTACCTGTAAATTTACAGCCTTAAAAATACCAGCTCTCCATTATCCCAAAGCAGTGTTATGTCTTGATGTAAACCAAAGCACATGCTGAGTGAGGACGTGCGCACACAGCAGCTTATCATCTCTGTCATCTGCTTCTAATGACAGCTGACAAACCGGCCACGCTAATCCTTCCCTAACTGCTGATCAGAGAGATCCCCCCTCCCTCCCTCCCGCCCTCCCCGTGACAATCCAGCATGGTGGAGGACTCGAAAATTCCTCCTGCTTCTGTTCTGTGGCTGCTCTAAAAAGCAGTTTCCTTTTCATTGAGATAATAGCCTTTTCTGCAGTCACGTGGTGCCCGGGCTACATTAGCGAAGCTTAATGAGAATAGACACAGTAACTCCCCTCCCTCCTGCTCATTTTAAGGGTAGGACTCCAGGAGGAACCCAAACCCGCCTCGCTTGAAACCCTTTTGCATCTTCCTCTACCAAAAAGCCAACCGTGCCGGCGGCGGGGAAGAGGTGAACACGCTCGCTCTCCTTCCCACACCAGAACTAATTAACAAATACATTATTTTTTTTTAGGCAGTGCCTTCGCTGGGGCACACACACTAATCATAGACGCGTCAGATGAGACTAAACTGAATATTAAACACGATTAATACTGGATATCTGGCATACGAGAATTACTCTTTTTATTCCTCCCCCCCCCC
>NW_015091360.1:603843-647972 GCF_001431845.1 Calidris pugnax | reverse complement strand
CGCTTAATACTGGATATCTGTCATACGAGAATTCCTCTTTTTATTCCCCCCCCCCCCCCCACCAGGAGTACTTTTAATATTTTTGCCGGTAATTTTAGTTCTGCTGCAATTCTCTTCTCCCAGCAGCATCTTATGGTTCAGCTCCTCCCAGCACCCAACAAGAAAGCACAAACAACTAACCATTCGTCTCCAGTGTAAGTGCTTCCCTTTTTCTTTTTCCCTTTTTTTTTTTTTTTAAAGTAACATCATTTATCTTGCTTTACTTCAGTACCCTAAACTAACACCTCAAGTGTTTTTCACTGAATTTCACTGAATTTCTAGAGTTGGAAGGGACCATAGAGATCATCTAGTCCAACTCCCCTGCTAAAGCAGGACCACCCAGAGCTTGTCAGAGCATGTTACTCAGGAGCATCCAGGCGGGTCTTGAAAATCTCCAAAGAAGGGGACTCCACACCCTCCCTGGGCAGCCTGTTCCAGGGCTCTGTCACCCTCACCATGAAAAAGTTCTTCCTCATATTCAAGTGGAACCCTTTATGTTCCAACTTGTGCCCGTTGCCCCTTGTCCTCTCACTGGGAACCACTGAAAAGAGTCTGGTTCCCTCCTCCCTCAGCCCGCCCTTGAGATACTTGTCGGCATTAATAAGGTCTCCCCTCAGCCTTCTCTTCTCCAGACTAAATAAAGAGTCCCAGCTCTTTCAGCCTCTCCTCATAAGGGAGATGCTCCAGTCCTTGGATCATCTTTGTAGCCCTACACTGGACTCTCTCCAGTAGTTCCCTGTCCCTCTTGAACTGGGGAGCCCAGAACTGGACACAGGATTCCAGTTGTGGCCTCCCCAGTGCAGAGCAGAGGGGGAGAATGATCTCCCTCGACCTGCTGGCCACACTCTTCCCTATGCAGCCCAGGATTCCGTTGGCTCTCCTGGCCACAAGAGCACACTGTTTGCTCATTGTCATTTTGTTGTCCACCAGGACCCCCAGATCCTTTTCTGCCCAGTGGGGAAACCTGCCTGAGCTTCAGCTTGGGATTTCCCATCCCATCGAGTTTGCCCCTCGCTGTTCAGGTTTCCTCCTTCGAAAAAGCAAAGTATAGACACAACCACCCTGCTCTGTCCTACCTTCACTGGAATATTCCACAGACCGAAAGCAGAACAAACCTTTCCTCTCTTGCCCTGGTGCAGCGTTTCCCTGTTACTTTGGCACCTGATTTATCCTTTCCCCTGACTTTTCAGGGTTGGTGTTTGCAAACTGTTGAGGAAAGCCACAGACGAAGTATCTTAAAGTACTTTTCAAGCCCGCAAACCAACTCTAGAGCTTTGTACCTACTCCTTTCCAATCTGAATTGGGAAAAAGAATGATCTTCTTTTCTCCTTATCCTTCCATCTTTTCCCATTACACCAGATGATTCTCCTTAAAGACAGGATTGGTCATAAACTGATGGTTTCTCCAGCAACTGAAAAGGTTGGGGTTGTACTCGTAGGAAAATAAGGTGGGAGTTGTGAGGAAGCAGTGGCTGTCCCATCACACCATCCTTGCCAACGCTGCCCTGTCACCTTCTCTGTGTGCTCCTCTCCCTGGGGAGAGCGTGACACGGGGAAGCGGCCCTGCCCAAGGCTCTGGGGGATCCCTGCTCCAAGGCTGCCACCAAATCTGAGCCCCAGCCTTTCTGTGACTGAGGAAGTGGAAGCGGAATGGGAACAGAGCTCCTTCTGCAGCAGCACGAATCCTTTTGTCTACTCCTCCATTTTCCACGCTTTAAAGATAATCTAAGTCCAGGAGGAAATAGTCTGGTTCCATAAGGAGACTATACAGTACGCTATATTCAGCAGAAAAACATAGAAACATATATTCTAAATTGACTATTTTCCTTTTTACCAGTTCTTTCTAAGTTCTTCCATCTCAAAGCACCACACTATATAGGGCAAGCAAAATGAACATCACTCAGAGCTACATATAACGTTAATGCCCAATAGAACAAGAACTGCTTTGCAATCTTGACTTTATCGTAGAATCATAGAGTGGTTTGGGTTGGAAAGGACCTTAAAGATCATCAATTTCCACCCCCCTGCCCCAGGGACACCTCCCACCAGACCAGGTTGCTCAACTTTCTTTTATTAAAACAAATTGCCACTTGGCATTTTCCGTATGAACTCCTTTGCCGAAGGAAGGTGCATCAAGCAAAATTGGAAAAGGATAGAAATGAAGATTACAGAGAGCATCTCTGGTATTCAAGAAAATATATTAATATACGAGCACCAGCAGGAAAATGAGCTTTCACGAGATCACACACACAAAATATTTCACTTGTGAAGTACAAATCTAAGGAAAACATGAAAAATGGGAGCGTTCCAGCCAGATCCCATAGCTAGACGTGGCCTGCTGATAATTACAGGAATCATAAGATGAGAAATTCAAAGACAACACAACACGGTGAGCAGGACCACAATAATCACAGCACCTGGGAAAGAATGATGTGGAAATAAAAAGGAGGTAACAGAAAAGGGTCATTGGAGCAATAAAATAGGAATTGAAGACTGAAAGGAGGGAAAGTACAGACATGGTTAAAAAGATTGCTTAGTGAAGAAGAGAGCACAGATGAAGGGAATGGAGAAGAGGAGAGAAAAAAAAAAAGAGTGACAAAATATTCCTGTTAGAAAACACTGGTGTGAGTATAAATAAGGAAACATGCAGCTGCAAAGGAGGAAAGGCTTTTTGGTTTTATCAGACAGCGAATACCTGCTTCCAATGGAAATGACAGAATTGTTGCTTCCTTTTAAATAGACTTTCACAGGACTCGGACACATAATTTGGAGATGAGAAGGTGACCTTTAAAACTCATTCTGGCGCTACAGATTTTTTTCATATTAGGGTAAGCCCACCATCTTACACAGCAGAAGAGGATCACTGAAGTTTTCTCCCAGAAATCGATTTCATTAATACTTCATTTTCTTTGCCCAGCCACAGGTGGCTTTGCAGCAGACACAGGGATGTTCCACCTCCACTAAGACATTTACAATTTATGTTTTAACATAATCAAATAATTGGAATTGATGAACAGAAAGCTGCTTTCATTGCATGCATTTCACAATTCTCTTGAGTTTGTGTTTTCTTTTTCTTCCTTTCTCTTCTCTTAAGCCAGAGTGAATTGGGCAGAGATGAGGATGTGCCATGACACACTCTGGTGTCACCTGCCCTTCCTCTGTCATACTCCCCCCTCAGCCAAGGACTGGTAAAGCAATCCCAAAACATCTTTTCAGTTCTTTTAGCCCCAAAATATGATTTTTTTAGCCCTTTCTTTCACCCTCTATCCCCATATCCCATACCCGGAGGTGTCCCACTTCTTTTAGCCCCAAAATATGATTTTTTTAGTCCTTTCTCTCACCCTCTATCCCCATATCCCACACCTGGAGGTGTGCCGCCCAAAACATCTTTTCAGTTCTTTTAGCCCCAAAATATGATTTTTTTAGCCCTTTCTTTCACCCTCTATCCCCATATCCCATACCCGGAGGTGTCCCACGGCAGGGGGGTTGGTACTTGATGATCTTTAAGGTTCCTTCCAACCTGAAGCATTCCATAATCCAGGAAGACACAATTCCACTTTCATAATCCCTTCCGTCCTCTCAGTCCAGAGGACCCAAAAGGGGTTCCATAATTGCCCTTGTTTACCCTGCAGAACAGTGAGACACTTCAAAATGTGTTTGAAAGAGTACAAAGCGGTCTCACCAGGCTTTATTCCAGGCAAGAGTCCACAGACTTTTAGGAAAGCTGACCAGGCAGCACCAAGTACCACTTCCTTGCCAACGCTGCCCTGTCACCTTCTCTGTGTGCTCCTCTCCCTGGGGAGAGCGTGACACGGGGAAGCGGCCCTGCCCAAGGCTCTGGGGGATCCCTGCTCCAAGGCTGCCACCAAATCTGAGCCCCAGCCTTTCTGTGACTGAGGAAGTGGAAGCGGAATGGGAACAGAGCTCCTTCTGCAGCAGCACGAATCCTTTTGTCTACTCCTCCATTTTCCACGCTTTAAAGATAATCTAAGTCCAGGAGGAAATAGTCTGGTTCCATAAGGAGACTATACAGTACGCTATATTCAGCAGAAAAACATAGAAACATATATTCTAAATTGACTATTTTCCTTTTTACCAGTTCTTTCTAAGTTCTTCCATCTCAAAGCACCACACTATATAGGGCAAGCAAAATGAACATCACTCAGAGCTACATATAACGTTAATGCCCAATAGAACAAGAACTGCTTTGCAATCTTGACTTTATCGTAGAATCATAGAGTGGTTTGGGTTGGAAAGGACCTTAAAGATCATCAATTTCCACCCCCCTGCCCCAGGGACACCTCCCACCAGACCAGGTTGCTCAACTTTCTTTTATTAAAACAAATTGCCACTTGGCATTTTCCGTATGAACTCCTTTGCCGAAGGAAGGTGCATCAAGCAAAATTGGAAAAGGATAGAAATGAAGATTACAGAGAGCATCTCTGGTATTCAAGAAAATATATTAATATACGAGCACCAGCAGGAAAATGAGCTTTCACGAGATCACACACACAAAATATTTCACTTGTGAAGTACAAATCTAAGGAAAACATGAAAAATGGGAGCGTTCCAGCCAGATCCCATAGCTAGACGTGGCCTGCTGATAATTACAGGAATCATAAGATGAGAAATTCAAAGACAACACAACACGGTGAGCAGGACCACAATAATCACAGCACCTGGGAAAGAATGATGTGGAAATAAAAAGGAGGTAACAGAAAAGGGTCATTGGAGCAATAAAATAGGAATTGAAGACTGAAAGGAGGGAAAGTACAGACATGGTTAAAAAGATTGCTTAGTGAAGAAGAGAGCACAGATGAAGGGAATGGAGAAGAGGAGAGAAAAAAAAAAAGAGTGACAAAATATTCCTGTTAGAAAACACTGGTGTGAGTATAAATAAGGAAACATGCAGCTGCAAAGGAGGAAAGGCTTTTTGGTTTTATCAGACAGCGAATACCTGCTTCCAATGGAAATGACAGAATTGTTGCTTCCTTTTAAATAGACTTTCACAGGACTCGGACACATAATTTGGAGATGAGAAGGTGACCTTTAAAACTCATTCTGGCGCTACAGATTTTTTTCATATTAGGGTAAGCCCACCATCTTACACAGCAGAAGAGGATCACTGAAGTTTTCTCCCAGAAATCGATTTCATTAATACTTCATTTTCTTTGCCCAGCCACAGGTGGCTTTGCAGCAGACACAGGGATGTTCCACCTCCACTAAGACATTTACAATTTATGTTTTAACATAATCAAATAATTGGAATTGATGAACAGAAAGCTGCTTTCATTGCATGCATTTCACAATTCTCTTGAGTTTGTGTTTTCTTTTTCTTCCTTTCTCTTCTCTTAAGCCAGAGTGAATTGGGCAGAGATAAGGATATGCCACGACACACTCTCGTGTCACTTGCCCTTCCTCTGTCATACTCAGCCAAGGACTGGTAAAGCAATCCCAAAACATCTTTTCAGTTCTTTTAGCCCCAAAATATGATTTTTTTAGTCCTTTCTCTCACCCTCTATCCCCATATCCCACACCTGGAGGTGTGCCGCAGCAGGGGGGTTGGAACTTGATGATCTTTAAGGTCCCTTCCAACGTGAAGCATTCCATAATCCAGGAAGACACAATTCCACTTTCATAATCCCTTCAATCCTCTCAGTCCAGAGTACCCAAAAGGGGTTCCATAATTGCTGGCCATAGCAAGGGCCCTTGTTTACCCTGCAGAACAGTGAGACACTTCAAAATGTGTTTGAAAGATTACAAAGCGGTCTCACCAGGCTTTATTCCAGGCAAGAGTCCACAGACTTTTAGGAAAGCTGACCAGGCAGCACCAAGTACCACTTCTAACATAGAATCATAGAATTGTCTAGGTTGGAAGGGACCTTCCAGATCATCGAGTCCAACCATCAACCTAACTCTGATAAAAAACCATCCCTAAACCATGTCTCTAAGCACTGTATCTGCACCATCCCTAAACCATATCTCTAAGCACTGTATCTGCCGTCTTTTAAATCCCTGTAAATCCATGTAAAAATTGTTCCTAATCTCCAATCTGACCTTCCCCTGGTGCAACTTGAGGCCATTTCCTCTTGTCCCATGGCCTGTTCCTTGGGAGAAGAGACCAACCCCCCCTGGCTACACCCTCCTTTCAGGGAGTTGGAGAGAGCGAGAAGGTCTCCTCTCAGCCTCCTTTTCTCCAGGCTGAACACCCCCAGCTCCCTCAGCTCCTCCTCACTTGTCTCCAGCTCCTTCTCCTTGTGCTCCAGACCCCTCACCAGCTCCGTTGCCCTTCTCTGGACCCGCTCCAGCCCCTCAAGGTCTTTTTTGTGGTGAGGGATCCCAAACTGGACACAGCACTCACCAGTGCCGAGGACTGCCCTAGTCCTGCTGTTGTGGTGAGGGGCCCAAAACTAGACACAGCACTCACCAGTGCTGAGGACAGGGGAACGATCACTGCCCTAGTCCTGCTGGCCACACTGTTCCTGATCCAGGCCAGGATGCTGTTGGCCTTCTTGGCCACCTGGGCACACTGCTGGCTCCTGTTCAGCCAACAGGTGACCAACACCCCCAGGTCCTATTCCATGGGGCATCTCCAGCCACTCTGCCCCCAGCCTGTAGCTCTGCAGGGGGGTGGTGTGACCCAAGGGCAGGACCCGGCACTTGGCCTTGTTGAACCTCAGACCCTAAAAAAGGGTCACATCCCCCACTCGGAGTCTCTGCCTCAGGGTGCTGGGTTACACACAGTGAGGTGCTCTCTGGTGGAGATGGACCTCAACTTATGGAGAGACAAGTTCAAGAGAGTGGGTTGGTTCCTTCTGCGCTGAGAGCACAGGAGAGGAACCCAGTACAGGAAGTTAAGCAAGCAGAGAAAACCAGAACCAGAATGGAAATACTACAGCGTAGAAATAAATGTTATATTAACATTTATCCTCATCCCAGAACAGAAGTAGTTATATGGGAAAAGACTTTTGATAATAAAAGGTTCCTGAAATAAAAAAGGGTCACATCCCCCACTCGGAGTCTCTGCCTCAGGGTGCTGGGTTACACACAGTGAGGTGCTCTCTGGTGGAGATGGACCTCAACTTATGGAGAGACAAGTTCAAGAGAGTGGGTTGGTTCCTTCTGCGCTGAGAGCACAGGAGAGGAACCCAGTACAGGAAGTTAAGCAAGCAGAGAAAACCAGAACCAGAATGGAAATACTACAGCGTAGAAATAAATGTTATATTAACATTTATCCTCATCCCAGAACAGAAGTTCTTATAGGGGAAAAGGCTTTTGATAATAAAAGGTTCCTGAATCCCCGTGGACCAACACCTGGCAAGATTAGACAAAAGTCAGACTAGAAAAGGTTTATTATTAATATCGGAACAAAATCATACTAATTCATCCAAGGATGAGGTGGGTCTTCTGTCACGTAGTCTCAGCTAGAAACAAATCTATTTCTAAATGACATCACATGGCTCAATCAAGGGGGAGGATTGAGGAAGAAATCATTTGGTGAAATTTCCTGGTCTCTGATAAACCAGGCAGGGCAGCACAGTGCAATGCTCCATCTGGCCATAAAAGCAACGCTGCGTGAACTCAGCAGGATTTGATGCATTGCCTGTGGTTTTCCTTGAAACACAAAAAGTTGCTGTTGTGTTTAATGCAAGTGGGACCTCTACCTTTAGCTCAGGATACAGCAAATCACTTTACCATACCTGGCGATGAAGAGGAGGGCCAAATCTTACAGACGTGTCAAACAGGGCTAAGTCAGCACAAATGCTGAAGGGTAAAGAGTGAGGAACTGCAAACGCTGAGGACTGACCTCCTGCCTTAACCACTAGGAAATCAGTGCACAGGAAAGCAGGGTCATGCCCCAAATTGTGGTATTATTAAACATCCAGAATATCAGTGGACGATAAGAAGTACAGAAGTGAAACTAAAGAGAATCGGCTTTGCTGTTGAGAGTTTTAAAGTGTGCTGGTGGTAACTTCTATCTCTATCAGGCAGAAAAATGGAAAAAAAACCCTGTTTAACTGAGCCCAAACACACAACGCTCCTGAAAATTACACGGGCTGTCAGAGAGAAATGTGATTTTCTTTTGATATCAGAGAGATATTTGATGAGAAAACCAAGAGCGAGAGTCTCTTGCAGCCTACCAAGTCAAACAAAAGCGAAAGGAAAAGTAGCAGCAGCAGCTGGAATTCATGTGATTTACAATGAAATAATTAAATACTCTGATGTGAAATAAAAATCAACTTTAGGACAATTGATCTGTGCTCCCTTTCATAATGAGGGTAGTGCAACAAAATTGAGATTTAGCTGAAGAATTGTGAAAATTGAAGAACTTCCACTTTTACTCGGTGAGGGTGAAGGAAAAAAAAAACCACCTTGTGTTAAAGCAACGGCAACAAATCAAACCCATGGATGTAGGGTATCAAGGAAGATTTAAGACAATGCTACTTATGTGTTAAACAGAAACCAGACTCGTTCATTTCTTGTCCAACAGAAGCTCAGGTTTGCTACTGGTGCCAGTGACAACAAACGGCTGTTCTAAACCATGGAAGACAATGCCCATTTCATCTAAATAGAGAAAAAGCAAAATGTAGGTGTCCAGGTAATTATTCGCAGTAGAAACCAGATGTAACATTCTAACAGAGACCAGAAATGCTACACTTTCAACCAGCCCCCAGTGTGGTTAGCGTTGAGTATTTAAGTCTATGATAAGAGAGGAAACATGTCATAACTTGGGTTTTCTGCTCACTCTGAAAAGTTCAACACACAATTAACAAACAGAAATCTAATCTATTTTTCAACTTTTCAGCTTGTACTAGGTTTTCCCTAAAATTAACTGCGAAGTAGGTGCCTGTGTATGACTGAAGGGAAAGGTTCAGAAACAGCAGAGAGCTCAACCATTTTAATCCAAAATATTGAGAACATACAGCAAATCCTGTCCCATCCTGAGAACTCCCTCCCCCTCTCCCCCCAACTTATCGATATTACGTTGTACATAAACACAAAAATGTTAGATACAATCTTAAAAATAAACGGCAGACACATTACAGCTGCCACCAACTGCAAAGGGCTGGGCTGACAAATCTTCATTCAATGGAAAATTAGTGTGGCCCCTACCACATTTCTACATTTTAAAACTTCCACAAAAGCAATCTCAAAAACATTACCTTACTCCAACAAAACTATCAACAATACGGACATGGCATTTCATTTTCTTAAAGACTGCTCTTGAGCACATTTCACTGAAGCACAAGATGATCCAAGGTCAATTAAACGGGGAGAAAAAGTTAAGTTTGGAAGAATACGTGGCTATTTCATTGCTTGGTTTTGGCAAAGAGACTCCCATCTTTATCCTTCTAACACATGGGTATCGTGACTCTCATCTTGAAACTGCAGTACTTCACAAGACTATTTCTTAAAACCCTTAGCAAATCACCCTTAATATGAGATTTGTGAGTTATTCATATTATTACAAATTACCTGTCCCAGGTTCTGAAGAATCCACATTTTCTAGGCTTCAAGTTAATAACGTAAGAATAAATAACATCTTATAAACCATTTACCTTGAGTGAAGAGGGTATCCTGAGAACAGTCCCTGAAATTAACTGTCCTTTCTCCTGGGCAATTTCTTCCCCAAAACTGGAGTGAAAACAGGCAGTGCATGCAACACATCAAGAAAAAAAAGGCTTCACAGAGAACATCTTGCTGGCAGTTTTAACGGCAGTATGGCAAAAGATGACAGAGACGATCTGTGAAATAATCTGGACGCAAAGTATGGCTTTCAAAACTCAGAAAGTCAACCACAAGCCAACAGAAAACCAAAGCAACCGTGGGAGAACTGATGGTCTCTGTGCTTCCAAATGACACCTCCACCTGAGAAGCAAGATGCCCCAATGGGGCCACCTTCAACACCAGGTGTACAGCTGCTCCCGCTGTCCAAGGGCACTCTTAGAATCATAGGATGGTTTGGGTTGGAAAGGAACTTAAAGATCATCCAGTTCCAACCCCCTGCCCTGGGCAGGGACACCTCCCACCAGACCAGGTTGCTCCAAGCCCCATCCAGCCTGGCCTTCAACCCCTCCAGGGATGGGGCAGCCACAGCTTCTCTGGGCAACATCTTCCAGTGCCTCACCACCCTCACAGCAAAGAATTTCCTCCTGAGATCTCATCTCAATCTCCCCTCTTTCAGGTTAAACCCCTTCCCCCTTGTCCTATGGCTCCCCTCCCTGATCCAGAGTCCCTCCCCATCTCTCCTGGAGCCCCTTGAGGGACTGGAAGGGGCTCTAAGGTCTCCCTGGAGCCTTCTCTTCTCCAGGCTGAACCCCCCCAACTCTCTCAGCCTGTCCTCACAGCAGAGGGGCTCCAGCCCTCGGAGCATCTTCGTGGCCTCCTCTGGCCCCGCTCCAACAGGTCCATGTCCTTCCTGTGCTGAGGACTCCAGAGCTGGACACAGAGCTCCAGGTGGGGTCTCCCCAGAGCGGAGCAGAGGGGCAGAATCCCCCCTGGCCCTGCTGGCCACGCTGCTGGGGATGCAGCCCAGGATGGGGGTGGCTCTCTGGGCTGCCAGCGCACGTTGACAGAGCCTCACTCGCTGAGCAACATTTCAAGACGACCTTGTGGTTTTGTTCTATGACACGCATGTGTATCAACTGATTTACAGATGACGCTGTGGTGCTAATTTTGACTGGTAAGGCCTTGTAGGGTCCTGGACAATGGAAGGCTGATTTTCTCTTTACTGTGTATGATGGGAGTTGTGGGATTGGGATGCTGTTGTTTAGGAACGTCTACAAAGACACTCTGAGAACCACACAAATTGCTTCTAACTTAGCTCAGGAGAGCCACGGTTCAGGAACAGTCACTTATTCTCCCAGACGACAGCCTAAGAGGCAGATACAATAGAATTTAACTAAGGCCACCAATTAAAGGAAGTTTTCCTCTCAAACTGGTGTGATTCTCTTTGATAAGCATGTTTGACACTGCCTGCGTTTGCTCATCACAGAATCACAGAATGATATGGAGTTGGAAGGGACCTCTGGAGATCACTCAGTCCAACCCCCTGCGAGAACACGTCCACCCAGAGCAGGTTGCACAGGAACGTGTCCAGGTGGGTTTGAATGTCTCCAGAGAAGGAGACTCCACCACCTCTCTGGGCAGCCTCTTCCAGGGCTCTGCCACCCTCACAGCAAAGAAGTTCCTCCTCGTGTTTAGGTGGAACTTCTTATGTACAAATTTGTGCCCATTTCCTGACGTTGCTGTTCAAAGCAAGTTAAGGTATTAGGGGGCAGCTGAAGGATAATTTCTCTCTTTAAAGGCATTTGAAAAAAAAGCAAACCTTCATTTTTAAATCTTACATGGGAGTGAGTGAAACACACAGTGATGACCATCTAGAAATGCAAGCCCTTACAGATCAGTGGGCAAAGTAAAAGAAATTTTTGAAAAACATGGAAAGAAGCCAATAAAGAATGGCAAATCTATGTCCCTATTAGCCAAGAGTGATGCATTTTCTTAAATTATCTGCTGTCTGGAGACTTTGGATGTAACACAATTCTGAATAAGCTAGCTGTACATACTATATATAGGCATATACTGGTTGGCACTGAGGAGGGGGATACGTGAGAATACTTTCTGGGAGGACCAACAAGGGAGAGCCCCCAGTGGAAGTAAGCAGTGATGCGTTGGGAATTCAGGAACAGGGTCAATTAAAACACCTCAATTTTAGAAAACCAGGCAATATTAGATTACAGCTCCTGGCTGCAATATTGTTCTTCTCTACTCAAGCAGGGTTTAAAAAAAACCCCAATAATATTGTCTGCGGTGACAATATTATTTTATGAGTTTAAATATTTCATAATACAAGGGGAAAGAACAGCAAAGGGAATATTGAGCTGGGTATCGCCCTAGATGGCTAGGGCTACAAAGATGATGAGGGGACTACAACATCTCTCTGATGAGGAAAGGCTTGGGTCCTTTTAGTCTGGAGAAGGCTGAGGGGGGATCTGATCAACACCTATAAATACTGAAAGGGTGGGTGTCAGGAGGATGGGGCCAGGGTTTTTTCAGTGGTGCCCAGGGACAGGACAAGAGGAAATGGGCACAAACTGGAACAGAGGAAGTTCCACCTCAACATGAGGAGGAACATCTTTCCTGGGAGGGTGGCAGAGCCTTGGAAGAGGCTGCCCAGAGATGGTGGAGTTTCCTTCTCTGGAGACATTCAAACCCACCTGGACACGTTCCTGTGGGACCTGCTCCGGGTGGACCTGCTCTGTCAGGGGGTTGGACTGGATGATCTCCAGAGGTCCCTTCCAACCCCACATCATTCTGTGATTCTGTGATGCTGACTCCAACAACGTATTTGCAATGGAAATTACTGAGAAGTATAATGAGAAAGAAGAGGAAGCGATAAAGTACCCATTCAGGTTTTAGGTACTTAGGAAGCTTCCTCAACACAGGATCCCTGCAATCTTTAATACATCACATTCACTTAATACCCATGTTATATGTAAATTTATACAGATGAATTACTTTTATTAATACGTAGCCTGCAGTACCTCAGCCACTCTCAGAGTCAGAGCAGTGGGCAGATAAGAAAAACCAGACTAGCAAAGTCCTCAGACTCTACAGCTGTGAAGAGGCCTAGATGAAAGTATCAAATAAACACGGAGAACAAGCAAAACGATGCCTAAAGCATAATGGAAGAGATCCGAGATGGAAGGCAACATGAAGGGAAATATTTCCAAGCAGATGGCTCCTTTTAACCAGACAATTTATTATGGCCTAGAAGTACACTCTTCTAAACCAACTGTATTAGGACAAGAAGAAGTAACTTTTCTTTGAAAAAAAATCCTCCAATATTTTCTGCTTGGGCATAGGACTGCTTCCCTGCTCCATCACAACTTTTCTTTCTAGTAACATCTCCTCAATCCTTCCAACTGGACGTGACTTCAGGTGTAAAACTGCACTTCATGTGATAGGGCAGCAGAAAACCAAAGTTATCCAGGAGTCTGTTATCCCCAGGGGAGTTTTAAAACCTGTGCAAGAACCCTCTTGCCTCTGCTGTCAGCATCAGAATGCCTGGGCCTATCCCAAATAGTTAAAGGCTCTTTTGGGTTTAGCTGGATACAATTCTGACCTAATATTTGGACTTGGATTAAAGGCCAAGCACTTTTAAGTTTATGCTAATACCAATTTCAGTGCTAGATAATATGTGTGCTCTGCTGAAGACCGTTCCTTAAACTCTTTCAGAGGCCAAAACTGATAATAGAGAAATCCAATTCTTAAAGTAGCATATCTCAGCAGGAACTTGCACACCAGTTCTTCAGAACCTGTGCTAGTTGCCTACTGCTTTCCAAGTGCAGCTGAAGATGTTAACACTGAGGTGTAAACCCCTACCTGTGCAGCATGCCTATTCTTGCTTTCCCTATGTTTTATATCTATATCTACACATATATATATAGCATACCTTGAATAACACATGCTAAATTAATAAAATAAATATTAGCAGGCAGAGAAAACAACTTTTTCCCCCCTTCTATACTTTGGTGACAAGTAGGGCCTACAACGAACCCTAGAAAACATATTAGAAGAAAAATTAAGTTTATTTCTGAACATACTGCTGGCATTTCAAATAACAGGAAATGGGTAATGGCTAACGAGTCTTAGTAATCACCTGGAAGTCAAGTGATCTGTTACCCCGCAGTAACTCTACCACAATTTTGATGCCATGAAGTTCTAATTCCCTTTAACACCCAGTTTTCCCCCCACCTCTGACTATTCTTTCTAATCTTCTCATATTCACTCTTTATTTTTAAAATGCTTATTACTTTGAAAACTGCATTTGCACTTGTCAGAGGAAGCTGGGTATTAATGCTCGAAACCAATTCCTCGGTCATAGCAAAGTTTCAATATTATCACATACTCATAGACATAAAGATTATATTAGATTTCATACAATGAACACTTCTTCTCTAAGCAGAGCTCTGAAGGTATGACTTCTATTCTCAGGGGGAAAAGGAACAGACAGGATTTCTATAACCCGACGGTCTGCATGCTGTGCATGTCATGTAGCAATAAATAATTCATATTTTGACCTTATGGGATACCTTTTACTCATGGATTTCAAAAAAGCTTTTGCAAAGGTGGATATATGTTTTATTATCTGCAGTTTATAGATCTCCGGATGAACAGAGAAAGAAAATGACCTATTCAAGGTCATTCAGGGAGGCAGGAGGATTTCGGTGGGTAATACCAGGCACGCTGCCTTTTCACTCAGGTTGCAACTTGCAGTGACACAGGGAAAAGTGGGAAGAGGATGGGGTCAGGCTCTTCTCAGTGGTGCCCGATGACAGGACAAGGGGCAACGGGCACAAGCTGGAACACGGGAAGTTCCGCCTCAACGTGAAGAGGAACTTCCTCATGGTCGAGGGTGGCAGAGCCCTGGAACAGGCTGCCCAGGGAGGTGGTGGAGGCTGGAGGTGGTGTCTCCTCTGGAGACATTCCAAACCCACCTGGACACCTGTGCAACCTGCTCTGGGTGACCCTGCTCTGGCAAGGGGTTGGACTGGATGATCTCCAGATGCCCCTTCCATCCCCTACCATTCCATGATTCCATGAAAACAGTCAGATAACCACCTTGAACTTCAACAATACCCACAGGAAAGCACAATGGACATTAGCTCTTTTACAAACATGGAAGCCTACATATATTCGTGGAGAAAAAGGAGGAAAAAGGTTACTAACTCCAGGAAGGTGGTACCAGGACAGAAGGGAATTGCCCCAGAACCATCTTGTGCCAACTGCCTGGAAAGGCTACAGCTCCACAGGCAGAGCGTGGGGATCTGCTGAGTGGGGACCAGCACAACTTTCTCTTCCACACCAAGAATTCAATAAATAATTCATATTTTGACCTTATGGGATACCTTTTACTCATGGATTTCAAAAAAGCTTTTGCAAAGGTGGATATATGTTTTATTATCTGCAGTTTATAGATCTCCGGATGAACAGAGAAAGAAAATGACCTATTCAAGGTCATTCAGGGAGGCAGGAGGATTTCGGTGGGTAATACCAGGCACGCTGCCTTTTCACTCAGGTTGCAACTTGCAGTGACACAGGGAAAAGTGGGAAGAGGATGGGGTCAGGCTCTTCTCAGTGGTGCCCGATGACAGGACAAGGGGCAACGGGCACAAGCTGGAACACGGGAAGTTCCGCCTCAACGTGAAGAGGAACTTCCTCATGGTCGAGGGTGGCAGAGCCCTGGAACAGGCTGCCCAGGGAGGTGGTGGAGGCTGGAGGTGGTGTCTCCTCTGGAGACATTCCAAACCCACCTGGACACCTGTGCAACCTGCTCTGGGTGACCCTGCTCTGGCAAGGGGTTGGACTGGATGATCTCCAGATGCCCCTTCCATCCCCTACCATTCCATGATTCCATGAAAACAGTCAGATAACCACCTTGAACTTCAACAATACCCACAGGAAAGCACAATGGACATTAGCTCTTTTACAAACGTAGAAGCCTACACATATTCGTGGAGAAAAAGGAGGAAAAAAGTTACTAACTTCAGGAACGTGGTACCAGGACAGAAGGGAACTGCCCCAGAACCATCTTGTGCCAACTGCCTGGAAAGGCTACAGCTCCACAGGCAGAGCGTGGGGATCTGCTGAGTGGGGACCTTTCTCTTCCACACCAAGAATTCCTTGGAGACCAGACAGAACCTGAAGGAATTAGTATTAGCTGTAGTCTCCTTTGAATGTATTGTATAGTGTATTATATGAACCGTACAGAGAAGTACTTCAGCAGATTATTTTCTGACTTTATAACACCTTGTGAACAGTCTAACTAGAAAATATTTCATTTTTGAAAGACTGATTCTGTTTGCAGCAACGTTACCAGAAGAAGACACACTACTAGGGCTAAACCAGAACTAAGGCACAGTAAAAATTCTAGGAAATCTAAGATATTAATTTATATATTCAGAACCTAAAATGTGGCGTTCTTCCTGGTGTTAATACTTGACTTTAACTTTTGATACTTTACATAAAAAATAAACATGCAAAAAATCTTCATATGGAAAACTGCTTAATTGCAACCCCAAACTGATTCATAAATATGAGAATATTTATGAGACTGTATCGCTGTGGGAAGACAGTTTATTTGTTAGTTAACACCACAGCAATAATGCTTTGGATTAAAGACTTAATCTTGCAATTCTCCGAACTGTCTTACCTAACGTTAAGTCCAAGGCTCCATTCATGTCCTTAACTGTAACGATTATGTGTAAATGCTTTCTTGGAGCAAGATCAGAATGTACTTTACTTTTCGGGATGGAGTCCTTATGTTGTCTCAGACTGCTGAGGACTTAGGAGCATATACTATACATAAATTATCTCTTCATGCCCTCTGAAGTGCAGCAGTAGCAGGACCCAAGGTCCTTATGTTTTAGCCAAGAAAGATAACAAAGAAATAAGCCTTGGGTTGTTTCTTTTTTTTTTTGCTTGTATTTGTTTCTTTTTTTCTTTTTCCCTGAAGAAAGAACATACAATAATCTGCCACAGAGGGAGCTTACTCTTTTCAAGTAGCGTGACGTTTAAACAAACCAAAGATTTATATTTTACAGGGGAAAAAAAATTATCACCCCTGTTATCACCACTGGCATGTAACAATTGGTAATAAAACACTATTTCATAAAAGGTCAACACTTCAAAGCTAGATTTAACTAACGCCACCACCGGAATGCTTCCTTTACAGAAAACATGTTTTGAAAAAGAACAAAAAATAAATCACAAACCACACAGGCTCCTTACTCTGCATGTGCTAAAATGAGGTAAACCCAAACCTGGTTATTGACAAACCAAAGAATCATTGCAAAAAAAAACCAAAAACAAAAACCCGACTGGTTTTTGTCTATGTAATCAGAATGAAATGGAGTTAAAAGACGTACAGTGTGCACTAAGAAAAGGCAGATTTGCCAGAATTTTCCTGGGATTAATTAAAGGGGAATCATTTTAAATCCCTCCCTTCTTCCCAAGCTTCTCCAAGCTGAATTGACTCTATTTAGGTAACAAATGCAGAGTGGAGAGGGAGGCACGTGCTATTTTCCAATCAAATCATCCCCAGCAAAGCAATCTGGTTTAGGGAAGAGAATTTTTTAAGCTTTCAAAATATAAAACCATTCGGAAGACCGAGTGAAATACAGCCTTGTGTACAAATGGAGTCCTTCAGACAGTAAAACAAAACGTGCACGTATGTCATCAAAAAAATTCCTGCACAGGATTTACAAGAAGCCGTCAAAAGCCTCGATATTTATGCCCCACTGCAAAAATATGTTAATGTCATGGAAAGATAAGTGGTGCTTTTTGGTGGAGTTCAGTCTCCAATCCCCCCCCAGCTGACGTGGAAACAGGACCAGCTGCATGGAGGATGTCCTCGAGGTGTTCACTGAGGGAAGAACACAGCCCCCCGTGCGAAGGTGATTACCACCCCCAGCACGTGTTTCACCACAACTCGTCCCGTACCTTCTCCGGATTTAAGCTCCTTACCTTTCTTTTTTTTTTTTTCTTTACTACTTTCACCACCTATGCTTAGAGCAGAAATTATTATAAGCTTATTAGCCATCAGTGGTCACGTCTACAAACATGGGAAGGGCTGGTGCTTGGTGCCAATCAGCTTTCACTAATCTGCACCCTACCAACACTCGGGATTGACTGTCAGGAGGTCAAAACCACCCCCTGAGCCAACCAGGGCCACAAAAATCACCTTCCTTTCTCCCTCTCCTCTGCTAAAGGCCGGTATCAATCTAATGCCAATGCATACCAAAACCAAACATGTCTAGTTCCTTTATTTATTTTTTTTTTAATTAATTTTCAAGGCATTTGTTATGTCACATAGGTCGTGCGAAGCCAGTGATCTCCACACTTAGGTGGGGAGTTGTTAGAAGGTGCTCACACACCTTGGAGGGGGAGGGAATCTTCTTGAGGTCCTAACTCATTTGCAAATTAAGAGAGCCAAATTCAACACTTTCTTGTAATAAACAGTTCACCCTTATAGAGTCATAGACTTGCCCAGGCCGGAAGGGACCTCCAAAGGCCATCTAGTCCGACCCCCCCGCAGTCAGCAGGGACACCCCCAACTAGACCAGGTTGCCCAGGGCCTCGTCGAGCCTCTCCTTGAATATCTCCAGGGAAGGGGCCTCAACCACCTCCCTGGGCAACCTGTTCCAGTGCTCCACCACCCTCACAGTGAAGAACCCTCTCGTCATCTCCAGTCTAAATCTGTTCCCCTCCAGCTTAAAGCCATTGCCCCTCGTCCTGTCACTGCAGGCCTTTGTAAACAGGTTCTCCCCAGCCTTCCTGTAGGCTCCCTTCAGGTACTGGAAGGCTGCTATTAGGTCTCCCCGGAGCCTCCTCTTCTCCAGGCTGAACAACCCCAGCTCCCTCAGCCTGTCCTTATTTCTCTGCTTTATGTAAAAAAAAAAAAAAAAAGTCTAAATTTGCACCTTTTCTACTATTCCAGTAGCAAAATAAATCTATGGGGAAAAACAGTTCTTTTAGCTAGATCTATAGAGGCAAATTACTACTTTTATTCTCAGCTCCACAGCCAGCACTTAGCTTCGTGAGCAGCATGCAAATAACCACATTATATTACATACTGTAACTGCAGCCCATGTATTAATTTATTTGCAATGATTATACAATGCTTTAATGACAGGTTAAAAACATCTCCCTATAGAGAATATTCCTGCGACCGTAATTCACTTGCAGTAACCTAAAATTACTGGGATAGTGGTGACGGTGCCCTTTTTGCCACAGGAATTTCAAACCCGAGTTGGACCCGGTCAACGTGGACACGGGTGAGGGATGCCTTGATACTGGGACATGGAAAGATTCCACCAGGTTTGGAATTTTACCTTCCTGGAGCAGAAAAAGCCCATCGTTGCTTTACTTGTACGTGGATACGAGACGCAGGCTGAGAAATGCCAGCTTGTGTCAGTTACTCTCTCCGAGCACACAGAAAGGAAAACTAAATTAGATATTTAGATAACACTGAGAGGAAACGAAGCTTACACGTATTGCACACAGGCGTTTCACCCACTTACCAACGGGGAGATAAGAACTTTTTGTGCAACTCATAATGGAAACCTTCGTACTCAGCTTTGAGTGATACTAGAAGAGCCATTTTAACTGTTTTATTGCCGGCAGCGATTAGGAACTGTGAGTGCCTCTGTTATACCATATATATACACACATACACCCTATGTATATACCATATATATATATATATATACGGCAAGAAATAATGATCAGAATTTAAAAGAAGAAAACGCAGGCACCATAAAGCATGCGCCTCCGGTAGTATATACTACATATATATCATAAATACTATATACACAGAGTATATAATATATTAAAAGTTTAATATATTCCTCACTTTGGTCAACGAGTTAATGTTTTACCTTTTATAGAAGCATATAGTGTGTTCATTAAGTAGAAGTAATTGTTGGAGGTATTTCAGTTACTGGAATACAAAACTAGTTAGTCTATTATTTACAAAATAGCTGTAAGAAGGTGCACATCCTCCTCCAACTACATTTCTATTTTAATCAATGAAACTATGGGAATAATCCCACAATATTTCAATAATGTTTCAGTGATAATGTTTCAATAATAATGTTTAAGTAATAACTTTTTTTGTGCTTCAAAAAGACCATGAAAGAACGTAACTAGATAAAATCGCTTTCCTTTCTCAAGTGTGAAACCCATCTCCTTAATTCATTTTCCTTTCTGCTCCATATATTAAGAATATTTTTTGTCTATAGGCTTTTGCATCTCCCAAGTATAACAAATCCCAAATACCAGTGAGAAGGTGGTACTGGGGGGGCAGAAAGCTGGGACTAAGTGCCCCTGTTTTCAGGAGGAATACCTGCCGTGGCAACAGCCCTAATTGGCACAAGTCATTAACACGCCAGAGACAACCACCTCACCTGGGAGAATTAACGCTACTACCTTGAGATCAAGATTACTCAATTAGGTCTTCACGAGGTCTGTCGGGTGACTCTGCCAAAGCCACCAGCCCTGAGCCCAGTAGCCCAGCCTGGGCAAGGAGCCTCGGGGCTCACCAGCCTCCTCTGAAGAGCTGGGGCTTCGACAGGTCCAGGCAAATTGTGAGCGTGGCCCAAACCTGGGCATCCAAAGGCTGGAGAGGGGAAACACATGGGTGATATTTTTAAATGACTAAAGTTTGGTTTGGTGGTGGGGCTTTTTTTTTTTGCAGTGGGAGAGGGAAAGCTGTAGAAGGACATAGCCTACCACAGCGTGTGCTGTTTTGGCATTTGAGAAGAGTCGTTTTTCGTTTCGCTGTATTTAACAACCAGGAAAAGTTTCAAAATCTTCTCTGTGACCGGATCAAACTCGTGCGGTAGCAGTCGCTGAGCCCTTTAAGTGCCTTAAAGCTTTCAGCAGCAGCTCTCTGCTGCAGGTACAGGCATGGCCAAAACGAATACAATTTGTCTCCAAAAAGCAAATGGAATTAAAGCCAGCAGCCTATGCACAGTGCAAGCTTCAGCATGATTTAAAATGAAAAAAAAAAAGCAAAAAATATACACACCACAACCAACCACCCTTTATTTTATCAGTATTTGAAAACTCTCCCTTCCTCCAAAAAAGCATTTTTCAGTATCTTATTTAGCTTATTACCATATGCTTGCAATTTCTACTCGCTGTAGAAGCCGTGCTGGAAAACCAAAGGAAAAATTTTTGTGAACCACAGATATAATAAAATAACCCACCCCCCCCCCCCGCCCCCCGCTCCATGAAATGGTCTAAAAGCTTGGATTGCTTCTGCTCCACCTCCCCACATCTGGCACACGCATCAGATTACAGGCCAGGAGGCAAAGCCAAGAGACGGGAAGGGAGATAGTGGCTGGATCACAGCTAGAAGGAAGCACGTCTTCTATAATTCCAAATTTTTTTTTATTTCCCCCCGAATGCCGATACGTCAAAGCGTGGTCAATACAACTCAAGGTGGGAGAAGTCCACACGCGTGCGAGGATGGACACACAAACCTCCCTCTCCCCCTCCTCCTCCAGCTTCAATCAGTTCCCTGAAAGGCAGCAAATTACACGAAATATGCCTGGATGACTTCAAAACTATCACTCCCTGCCAAAAGTGCAACTGGGCTTCTGATTTTATTAAGCGACCAAGTTCACAGGAAAGGGGCGGTCATTCCTCTCGAATTCACAAGACTCTCTCACTTGTTCTAATTTATGAAGTATTTCATCCTTCTGAACAAAACCGAAAGCCACCGAATTGTCTAAACGCCACGATATTGTCAAACAGACAGGGTTTACCGATTGGGCTTTCTGCTGTTTGAGTTTAAAACATTAAAAACATTTAAAACTCAACCAGGAGGATCTACACGAGGATGTAAGGAGCAGGTTTGGGAGCAGTGATTCCCAGACCTCTGCCTGAAGCCACACTCCCCCTTGTCCCTTCCACCCAAGTCTCTCAAGCTCAGCAATAAATCCGCCGCAGCCTCAATTATCAAAATTATTCGGACCATTCAAACGATTTTTTTGGGGGGTCTCAGAGGGACTTGGCACGCCGGTCGGGAACTCGTCGAGTCGTAGACGAGCAACAAAAGTGGAATTCTTCTCCCCCAGCTAATTGATGGCCCTCCAAAAAACGAAACACGCAACTGCATATTCAAAACTTTCAAAGCCGCACTTGTGTTAGGGTGACGGAGCGCCTTCCCCTCCGCGCCCGCTGTAACATGATCGTAATTGCTGTGAAAGGGCAAGAGACCGACTATATGTTAAATCCTGCCATCTGTAGGTGCTTTACACAGTTCCATTTGCCGCTGCCGGGTCAAAAGTTTACCCTCTTTTTCGCTCGTTCATAACCAATCCCACCAGTCTCTGCCGCGTGTAATCTTTTGCCCCACTCTCAAAGCAATTTTTGTCTTACGCAGTCATATGATTACGCTGAAAAAAAAAAAACCCACACGTTTTTATTAAGAATACACTTCTTGTTGGTTAGCTTAATAATTATTATTACTATTTCCATATTCAGCCGGCGTACTGTACCGACCTTGTTCTTCCCAGTTAACTCCCTAGGAGCACAACCAAAGCGCCAGGAATTCTCCCCACAAAATGCTCCAGCATTTCTGGCTGGGTGTGATCCGGACCCACAAGCAAAACAGGGCTGTAAGGAATTCCTGGTACCTGTCGTCCTAAAAGCAGGAGGGAAGCAACTGCTCAGTTTGTCCTAAGAGGGAGATTAATTTAACATTCACAATGAAAAGAACAGGCTCTGAAAATTAGGATTTTCATAATATCCTGACGTATTTACCTTCAAAATTAAATATGCAAAAATATATGGCATGGAAACATTTATGCTCTTAATATTATTATTATTAAAATATCTAAGGAACAAGTAGTCCCATGAACAACAGAATTAATTAAGCCTCATCTCCACAGATTTACACCTCCTTGTTGGTTGACTTTAGCGTCTAGAAAGGTGAAAGCTTTGAAGGAAGCTTTTCCCACAGTTGGGACATTTGTTTAAAGTCTCTCTTTTCCCATCACTAGGATTCCCAGGCAACTACTAAGATTATTTCATGCTGTAACCATTCCCTCTGTCAGGGCACCTCTAGGTGCTCCCACCTATGCTCACCTACACTTCCACAAAACTTGTAGGATCTGAATTTTGAGACCTCCACAGAGCCAAAAGCTGTGATCAAAATCAAAATAGGTTTAAAAGCTACTGAGGGGAGATGAAGGGACGTTATAAGAGTGGCCGGTGTGACCTCATGAACCTTATTTCCATAGGAAATGAGGCTAAAATTAAAGGAGAATATTTCACCTATTATAATTTTCACAGAAAATTATTTCAGATCATAGAATGGTTGGGGTTGGAAGGGACTTTAAAGACCATCCAGTTCCACCCCCCTGCCCTGGGCAGGGACACCTCCCACCAGCCCAGGTTGCTCCAAGCCCCATCCAGCCTGGCCTTGAACCCCTCCAGGGATGGGGCAGCCACAGCTCCTCTGGGCAACCTGTTCCGGGGTGTCACCACCCTCACAGTCATAGATGGACCAAACTAAACAACTGGATATATTAACAGATCACCTAAAAATAGTATCACAATATTTCAATCCATCTCATAGATTTTGTTAGACAGTTTTCAAAAGGAAAACAGACACAGAGGCCCCATTTATCTTCTAATAGGAAATAGAGATAAAGAGATACATTTCCACAGACATGTATTTTACTGTAATCTGTGAACTGTGGTAGATTTGCGATCCTTTTTTTTTTTTTTTTAATCTAGCATTTATGCAAGTGTGTTTTGTCTCCTAGGATATAAACACAAGTCAGCACTCACATGAATAGCTGCATTACTCCATTTCACATTTGACTCTAAACCCTTCATAAATCTCTCTTGCAAGAACATCTCTCTGGTGAGGAAAGGCTGAGGGACTGGGGTCTGTTTAGTTTGGAGAAGAGAAGACTGGGGGGGCTGATCTCATCAACACCTATAAATACTGAAAGGTTGGGTGTCAGGAGGATGGGGCCAGGCTTTTTTCAGTGGTGCCCAGGGACAGGACAAGAGGAAATGGGCACAAACTGGAACATAAGAAGTTCCATCTGAACATGAGGAGGAACTTCTTTCCTGTGAGGGTGGCAGAGCCCTGGCAGAGGCTGCCCAGGGAGGTGGTGGAGTCTCCTTCTCTGGAGACATTCAAACCCACCTGGACACGTTCTGCTCAGGGTGGACCTGCTCTGGCAGGGGGTTGGACTAGATCATGGAATGATAGAAGGGTTAGAGTTGGAAAGGGACCTTAAAGACCATCAAGATCCAGCCCCCTGCCATGGGCAGGGACACTTCCCTCCAGACCAGGTTGCTCCAAGCCCCATCCAGCCTGGCCTTGAACCCCTCCAGGGATGGGGCAGCCACAGCTTCTCTGGGCAACCTCTTCCAGTGCCTCACCACCCTCACAGCAAAGAATTTCATACTGGTATCTAATCTACGCCTCCTCTCTTCCAATTTAAAACCATTACCCCTTGTCCTGTCACTACAATGATGATCTCCAGAGGTCCCTTCCAACCCCGTATCATCCTGGGATTCTGTGAAATGTAACAGAGAGAACAAAAGCAAGTCCACGCCACTGAGAAGTTCAGGTAAGTAATACATACCAGAGAATAATCAAACAAGTAACAGCATTAAACCACTTCTAAGTAGGTCATAAAATATGCTCACATCCAAAATTCAAAGAGTTATGAAATACCAAACATTTACTGAAAGGCAGAATAAAAACTACCCCGGATAAACAAATCAAAATATAGATTCTGAGGCCAAAACAGTCCATCCTCTCACCTCTTGCACAAGAAAGACCATAGGATTTTTTTCAGCAGTTCCTAAAGCAAAGTCTAATTTTCTGGCACCTGCCAATAAATTTTATTGCATGTATGGATTGTTACCAACCACCTACCCATTGCAGACCTGACCATGTCTGGACATATATATATATACACTGTCAAAGGCAGAAAATCCAAACCATGCACTTCTACACCAGCAGCTTGGAAACACCTCCCTGCCTGTGTTCTGCAAATACAGTTAGAAAAATGCTCATTTTCAACGAGCTGTCACTCATGTCTAAAAGCTTTAACAAACTTCCCGACCTTTGATCTATGCACCTATCAAAGACTTGAACAATTCTCCACGTGCCTGTAAAGATTCTGAATATTTTCTCATTTTTGTGTCCCTTAGTAACAACAGTGAGAGAAGATTAACTTAAAATCCTGCAGAAACAAACACAATTCTGAAGTGTCACAACTTTACTAAACACTGTATGTTTCCTTGCCATAGGAATACGTCAAAACTCTCTGAAATGGAAACCAGATTTGAAAGAACCAAGAACAACCAAACGTTGGGTGAAGCTCTGAGACCACCTTCTAATTATTAAAGGTTAGAACTGGACACTTAAGAGTATAAACATACAGAAGTCTCCTAAATGAGAATATTGCCAGGTAGGAGGCCACCAGAATAAAAACACCCAAGGACAGAACCCAAGCTGTTACACGGTCTTTCATGATGCATAACTCTTTAAAATGCTACCCTTCAAGTCACATACTGCTTCCATAAACTCTCAATGCCTGAGCTTTAGAGAAAAAGCTAGTGGTTATGTTGTGTTTCTTCTAAACAAACAAACAAAAAAGTAAACTAGAAATCAACATTTTAAAGCAATGAAACAGTTACAGTCTCAAATTAATTTCAAAATTCTCCTCCTAAAAGGTGATATAAAACTATAATATCAAAATGCACTCAAAAATCAGTATTTGCAAATCAAATGGCAATTAGAAGTTGGAACCTGAATTACTACACATGCAAATAAGCTGCATTTTATATGGCACGGTAGCTGCTAATTGATAAGGGCATTTTTAATGAACTGTTTTAAAGGATGTGGTTTTCTATTAAAAGAGGTCGCTTATTACAAGGGGTTTGCAATTCTGTTTCGGTTGGATGCAGATCCTCCCACCAGCTAATTCTCACAGACCTCACTTCCCAGTCCTCAGGCAATCACCAGTCTGACCAGCCTGCACATGCCACAAGAAACATCTATCCTGGAAACATCATCCAGATGTCACCCTGGAAATCAGACCAGGCCACCAGAGAATCACAGAACCACAGAATCTTCTAGGTTGGAAGGGACCTTAAAGATCATCTTGTCCAACTGTCAACGTAACTTTGACAAAAATAGACACCCACACAACAAACAAGAAGCATCACCATCACTAAACCAGACCTCCCAGCACTACATCAACCTGTCTTTTGAACACCTCCAGGGATGGGGCCTCAACCACCTCCCTGGGCAGCCCATTCCAATGCCTGAGAACCCTTTCAGGGTAAAAATTGTTCCTAATATCCAATCTGAACCTCCCTTGGTGCAACTTGAGGCCATTTCCTCTCGTCCTGTCGCCTGTGACTTGAGAAAAGAGACCGACCCCCACCTCTCTACACCCTCCTTTCAGGTAGTTGTAGAGAGCAATAAGGTCTCCCCTCAGCCTCCTCTTCTCCAGGCTGAACAACCCCAGTTCCCTCAGCCTCTCCTCACAAGACTTATTCTCCAGACCCCTCACCATCTTTGTCGCCCTTCTCTGGACCCGCTCCAGCACCTCAATGTCTTTTTTATGGTAGGGGGCCCAAAACTGGACACAGTAGAGGTTCTTCTACATGCTTCCTTCCACTCCACCTTCTTCCACTCCCTCTAAACTGGACTGGGGCATCCATCCCTGGATGTGTTTAAGGGACTTTTAGATGCGGTACTGAGGGATATGGTGTAGGGGAGGACTGTGTAGAGTAGGGTAGATGGTTGGACTCGATGATCCCAAGGGTCTCTTCCAACCTCAATGATTCTATGATTCTAAGGCTCCAACACCGGCCAGTTGCTGGGCAGCATTTGCTGCTGCAGAGCTGCTCCCCACCTCCTTGGGTAAAAAGCAGAGCAGATGGAAATTTCCTGCAGGCTGGTCTTGGCCCACAGACCGATGTTTGAACCATACCCCTCTCCGAATAAGAGCAATCTATTCATTGCGTGGAACTGACTGGCCCCACTGTCCTCTTTTACAACACAAGCCCATCCAATCCCTTCGCTCAGTGATAAAACACGGCGCAGTGTGAGCACATTTCATCGCCTGCGCTTGCGCCAGGAACGAAGCCATGAAGGAAAATACGGCCATGTCACGCTAAGCAAAGAAACACATGAGTAACTCTGGCAAGCACCTAAGATAAGGCTCTTCTGAATGACTGAAGGTAATGTTATATTGATGTTATAATAATTACCTACACACAGAGGCACAGAGCAATCAGAAGCAGCAGCAGAAGCTGAGGACAGGCTGAGAGAGTTGGGGGGGTTCAGCCTGGAGAAGAGAAGGCTCCAGGGAGACCTTAGAGCCCCTTCCAGTCCCTAAACGGGCTCCAGGATGGCATTTGTGATGGTATGTCTTCCCTTTGAGAGCTCAGCTCTGCTCTGGTGCAGAACCAGCACCTTCTTGCTCTCCTTGGAGTGTGTTGTTCTCAAAACATTGACAGTATGTACATACACGTGTGTGCGTAGAAACATATATATATAGGTATAGCTGCCTTCCAGTCCCTAAAGGGGCTCCAGGAGAGATGGGGAGGGACTCTGGATCAGGGAGGAGCAGCCATAGGATGAGGGGGAAGGGTTTTAAACTGGAAGAGGGGAGATTTAGATGAGATCTCAGGAAGAAATTCCTTGCTGTGAGGGTGGTGAGACCCTGGAAGAGGTTGCCCAGAGAAGCTGTGGCTGCCCCATCCCTGGAGGGGTTCAAGGCCAGGCTGGATGGGGCTTGGAGCAACCTGGTCTGGTGGGAGGTGTCCCTGCTCAGGACAGGGGGGTGGAAACGGATGGTGTTTAATGTCCCTTCCAACTCTAACCATTCTATGATTCTGTGATTCTCTTGTCCTTTTATACTCGTGCTTTTATGCCACACTAAGTGCACGAGCAGAGTCAAAGGCAGGATGGGTGTATTAACTCAGAAAAAAAAAAAAAAAGAAAAAAAAAAGCTGTCCAAAAAAGCTGAGCCATCAGTCCTCAAAAAATTAATGCTAAAAGACTTTGAATAAAGCCAATTTGTAATGGAATGTAAGGAGGGAAGTCCCTGAAGAGAAAAGCTGTCTACCAGCTCGGCAGCAGGTTTTGCTGCCCCATGCAGTTTACCGTGGCAAGGAGCCAACTTGGCCGGGCCCGCTCTTCTCCGAGGAGCCTGGCCCGGGGCCAGCCGCGCTCCCAGGTCCCTTTCTCCTGCTGCCAAGCTCGAGGGGCAACCCAAGACCCCGGCTCGTGAATCTGCAGGCCCGCTTTACCACCGAGAAGGTTTGTGTTTTATAAACGGATCTCAAGCAAGTCAAGTTCCCTCCTATTTATACAGCGACCGAAGGGGTGAAACGGAACGCTTCGCCCAGCTCGAGAAAATGAGCCACAGATTGTTAATTATATGGCTATTTGCACTTTGACTGGAGGAGGAAGTAAGCTGGTTATAACTACTTTGGGCTTTACTCCCGCAACTGCATTGAAACCACATTTATGACAGCTGAAACTCTGCAATTTTATAGAAATGTGGGCACTTCCTGTTTTTGAAGCAAGTCCTGGGCGGCTGGCCCTCACCGCCGGGGAAGCAGGACCTCTTCAATGTGCTCCGCTTCAGAGATTGGCCTGGAGATCTTCCCTTAATGTTTTTAAACAGATAAAACACATATAATTGGAGTACTGCTCTCAAACAGCTCTATTTATGGCCTCAAGTTACGCCAGGGGAGGTTCAGGCTGGATATTAGGAAAAATTTTTTCACAGAAAGGGTTCTCAGCCATTGGAATGGGCTGCCCAGGGAGGTGGTTGAGGCCCCATCCCTGGAGGTGTTCAAAAGACGGGTTGATGTAGTGCTGGGAGGTATGGTTTAGTGATGGCGTGGCTTTTTGTTTGTTGTATGGGTGTCTATTTTTGTCAAAGTCAGGTTGACGATTGGACAAGATGATCTTTAAGGTCCCTTCCAACCTAGAAGATTCTGTGATTCTATTTCTAGGACCTAGGTGTTACAGAACACGTGTCCAGTTTTGGGCCCCTCACCACAAAAAAGCCATTGAGGGGCTGGAGCGGGTCCAGAGAAGGGCAACGGAGCTGGTGAGGGGTCTGGAGCACAAGGAGAAGGGGCTGGAGACCTTGTGAGGAGCGGCTGAGGGAGCTGGGTGTGTTCAGCCTGGAGAAGAGGAGGCTGAGGGGAGACCTTCTCGCTCTCTCCAACTCCCTGAAAGGAGGGGGTAGCCAGGGGAGGTCGGTCTCTTCTCCCAAGTCACAAGCCATGGGATGAGAGGAAACGGCCTCAAGTTGCACCAGGGGAGGGTCAGATTGGAGATTAGGAGCAGTTTTCACCCTGAAAGGGTTCTTAAGCCTTGGAATGGGCTGCCCAGGAAGGTGGTGGAGTCACCATCCCTGGAAGGATTTAAAAGCCATGTCGACATAGAGCTTAGAGATATGGTTTAGGGATGGTTTTTATCCTAGTTAGGTTGATGGTTGGCCTCGATCTGGAAGGTCCCTTCCAACCTGGACAATTCTATGATTCTATGTTCTCCATGTGTGAGTGCAAAAGGCCCAGCTGTCACCCAGGGGGTGCTCGGTCTCTGGTGAGGTGGTGACGGTCACTCTCAGATGGGGGGACTGCCCTCCAAATTACACACACACGGCAGATCTATCTTTTTCCACTCAATACACAGTATTTCAAGTAATTTGTAATCGCTGCTTCATTATTTTGCTCATTATCAATTCTTCGCTGCAGCAAGTCCATGTTCAATTTTATAGACACTGAGTATGGGGAGTAACACAGTCCTCCCGGCATAAATCAAAGAAAATCATTATTTAACTGGACGATAATTTTTAAAACACCATTTAAAAACTCTAATAAGCAGCAGGATGTTTCCTGTGCCTTTTCTCTTACTTTGCTTATTTATGTTAATTGGATCTCACAAACCAAACTCCTGCAATGAGTACGATTACATAAATCAGCGCTCTGCTTTTCCACTGACAGTCATTTTCCGAGGAGATTACAGCAGGAAGGCATCTATAGACTGATCATATTGTTCAACTGAAAAGCAAATGCACATCCAGTAATTCCTGATGATAAAATGTGGTAATTCTTACTTACAAAAAAAACGCACCCACATTTAATTTTACAGCGTATCCCTCCTGATTTGTTTCCTGACACACTGCTTGAGAGTCAAGTGCCCCCTACAAATGCAAGCTATTTAGAGTGAAGATCACCAAAATCCTCAACACAGAGAAGCGTCAGCCTTTGTTTTGCTTTCCAAGACCACAACCTCTTATTTTTGACCACTAGATCCAACCCTGTAACTATGAAAACTTGCCAGCCTTGCAGTGCTAACAGAGAAGCAAACAATTTCGGACATCTGAAGTCTTGAACTGGAAGAAGATTAACTAAAGATCTGATTTTAAAGCCCTCTATGCAAAAATCTTCAACTAAAAGAAACACTAAAGCTAAAATTTCAAATTCAATTACAGCTGATTTATTGATTTCTCCTGGCTTAACTTGCAGAGTGAACAGGGTGTATGGTGTAACTCAGGCACTTCTTTAAAAGCACTTCCCTCCGTTGCCGCCTTCCTGCCTCAACCCCAGGCACGGTTTCGAAGTGGCAGATGAGCTAATCTGCAACTACAAGAGGCTCAGCCCTGCTGTCCCCTCTTCCAGGTCATCTTCAGCACAGACATTTGTCCAACTCTGGAGTTAGTGAGTTCAAAGAGCTGAAGAGCAAGCCAAGTGACCCAACCAGGGCAGGGGTGTTGGAACTCGATGATCTTTAAGGCCCCTTCCAACTCTAACCATTCTGTAATTCTAAAACCGTGGCTAGTTGACAGCTGGTTTGGCTCCCTGAGCCACCTTACCCCAGAGTTGTGGTGACAAGGATGCCAGCACGAGGGAGAAGGGGTAATTCCTTGGCAGGGAGGGTGCAATCCATGCTTCTGGAAGCCATAAGACCAAGGTTTGTGGCAACTATGCCGTATTTTGAGGGTTCGACTAGATGATCTGAAAGGTCCCTTCTAACCTAGGAAATTCTATGATTATTTATGGAATCATAGAATGGTTTAGGTTGGAAGGGACCTTCAAGATCATTGAGTTTTAAGCCCCTGCCCTAGGCAGGGACACCTCCCACCAGACCAGGTTGCTCCAAGCCCCATCCAGCCTGGCCTTGAACCCCTCCAGGGATGGGGCAGCCACAGCTTCTCTGGGCAACCTCTTCCAGTGTCTCATCACCCTCACAGCAAAGAATTTCTTCCCCAGACCTCATCTTAGTCTCCCCTCTTTCAGTTTAAAACCCTTCCCCCTCGTCCTATGGCTCCCCTCCCTGATCCAGAGTCCCTCCCCATCTCTCCTGGAGCCCCTTGAGGGACTGGAAAGGGCTCTGAGGTCTCCCTGGAGCCTTCTCTTCTTCAGGCTGAACAACCCCACCTCTCTCAGCCTGTCCTCACAGCAGAGATGCTCCAACCCTCTGAGCACCTTTGTGGCCTCCTCTAGACCTGTTCCAACATGTCCTTCCTGTGCTGAGGGCTCCAGAGCTGGACACAGTGCTCCAGGTGTCATTTGTGCCATCTCCACAAAAACTGGCCCTATGTTCAGCCCCTGTCCTCCAAACAAGGGAGGACACAAAAAAATCCAATTCATGGGGTGCAGTCTAAAGCTGCCCAATTACCTCACTGAGCTACAGACTCAAAATCTCAACTCCCCTTGGACTATTTTCTTTTTTGACTGAAGCCTACTGTTTCCACATAGAAGCACTCAAGGCTAGATCTTTGCAAACTTCGCCCCAAAAGTAATGTGAGAGTTTCTAACAAGGGGGAGGGGAAGACTTAATGAAGGCAGCCCGGATTAGCTAAACGATACATCATAGCGGAACGATTCTGCTCTTAAAAGATCATGCAGATGTTACGACGGAGGCAAAGAAAGCCTTTCTTTAGCTACAGGCACAGCTGCCGCGTACAACTTCAAAAAAGACTTGGCACAGGACTTGAGCCACAAAACTTCCCCTTCATTTCATGCACGTCATCTGAAACTTCAGCGAGCTGCTCCAAGGACAAAACTGACACTCGGGTTGTTTGGAACATCTTATCAACAGCGGGGAGCAGCTCCTTGAGCTGCCAACGCTCACGTGGACCTTCCCAAAACTCGACTGCACCTCTCCAATTCCTCCTCGGCCCAGCAAGCCCTCAAAAGCGATGACATCCCACGCTGCTGTCCCTCCTATTTGTGCTTGCATTATCCAAGAAGACAATGGAATTACCACGTAATAAATGCACATTAAAGCTTCAAAAATAGCCATGATAAAAAGTGAAGGAAACTATCTGTTCAAGTAACATTAGAAAGTAGTATCAACTTCCGTTCACATCCTTCGTTACCTACCCACCGAGCGGCTCCGAGCAGTCACCCTGACCACAAAGCTGAAAATCACATCAAATGTACATGCCTAGTGCTCGTCTTGTATTTTCCACATGGTGTATGCACCACAAAGAAAACATCTATTCGCTCTCTAAATTAAAAGTTCAGCTTCTCCCTTTAAACGTGTCCAAGTATTACAACTCGTTCCATGTAGCGCCCAAGATGGTCTTGCATCGGTTTTATATATTTAACAATAAAGCACAGAGAATTTGATCTGCACTAACATTACACTTATTCCATGTAGCGCCCAAGATGGTCTTGCATCAGTTTTATATATTTAACAGTAAAGCACAGAGAATTTTTAATCTGCACTAACATTACACTTGCTTTCAGTGATTACATTGATAGGAGATACCAGAGAAACCTAAACTGCTTTAACATACAGGAGATACCAGAGAAACCTAAACTGCTTTAACACACGTGTACGTGTAGGAGATTAAATTAGAGCATTCCTAACGCATGGGAACAGAATCTTAGAAACTGTTTTTAATTTCTCCCTTTTTCTTCTTTTATTAATTCATATGACATCAGCTCGTTGGCTCTTATGACATTCTTTGCTACTACAATGTGAAGCCATAAACTGATTTGTTACCTACAATATTCTTCCCACAACTGTGAAGTTACTAAGAATAATTAATCCAAATGAGAAAACAGCAACTAAATTTGTTATCAAACTTTGTAAGTAAAATAGAGTAGAAAAAGCTGCAGAAACAAGGAAATACAAGCAAAAATGTACCAGAAGAGCTTTTTAAAAAAAATTACTCAATTACTTCATTACTGAGAACTTGATAAAAAGCTAGAAACCCATAACTTGAAAGAATATTAGTAATGTTGATTAAAAACAGTGATGAAAACTCACTGAAGCACAGGTAAGGCTTGAAATGCTAGAAATATTAACCACAGTATTACTGTATTCGTGAAAACATAACACTTCAAAATGACCCACTTTAATAATAGTAAAAAAAATGAAAGAATATAGGCACCCCCCACCTCTACCGCTTTTATAAAACACCATCTACTTCTCAGAATTAGTAACAGACTCATGAAACCGAACCAATTTGTTCAACAGATGTTTCAGTTAACCCAGAGGAATTTTACTTTTCTATTGTAGAAATAGAGCACGCCGAATAAAATTCCGCTATTATTAGCAGCTTTCAAACTATATTAGCTCAAAATTAGCTTTCACTTCCATTTTTTTTTTAATTTCTTTCACCTCCCAGAAAATATTTTTCCACGCGCCGGATTAGACGTGCCACCGAAATAAAGTAGGCACATTGATAAAACGAGTCGCCCTTCTCCTCCCCCTGCTTTATGGGAGAGGCAGGAATGGCAGAACTTTTATTTTTCTTGGCTTTCCTCTCTCCCCATTAGCAGATAATCTTCTCTCCTGAGCAGCTCTGGGCCCACAGCCCCCCTTTCCCCTCCCAGTCCCAGTGCTTTTCCTCCAGCGGGCTCTGCCAATTGTGCCATCCTTTCGTAACGGGCGCTGCGTTGCATCACTCTAATTGCAACATCATTTTCGATGCTCTAGGTAAAGCAAATAATTTCAGTTTTAACTTCTGCTCAGAAAATACAGATCGGTGTTGTTCCTCCCCCCCAACAACCTTTTTTATTTATCTGTTTAAAGATTTAAAAATGAATTTGCACCGCACAGCAGTAGTCAAAAATACCTTGTTTTTTCTTAGAAAGCAGCACTTTAAAAATGTTGCTGGGTGCCTAAAGTATTAACTGCAGTTTTTTACAGAGCCATATGTAGTAGATCCCCCCTGAGTAGGCTGGAAGGGGAATGTGCATCCTTACTCTGTGTATTTAATATAATATTTAGCCATTAGCAAAGCTTCATAGCTTTTACTGCCTCTCTCTCTCCTGCACTGGAGAGTAACAGCTTATCTGGCAAACACACTCACTACGTTTCCAGGCACCGAAGACACGCTCTTGGTTAATTCATAAAATCTGATCTAATGGTAGATTATTTTGCATTCAGGTTAGCTAAGTTAAAACAATATTTAGCTTAACCGATGCCTCGGCCCCAAAAAAACACTCTGTTATCTACTGATTACAACAGCATTGTAGCCAGCGACGGACATCCCGCTGGGAAAACACAAACCCCGAGCCTGAAGAAATGCAGATGAAATTCTGAGCTCCAGCCCTTCTGATAGTGGGCATTACAAACACTGCCTGCTTTGGACCTGCTACAATACCCGGGCACAGGAGGCGTGTGCCTGCGACAAACGATGAATTTACGCATCCTTTTGGGTTTACGTCCATACTTTATCTGAGTTGACAGCATTAAAAACGCTGTGCTTCTTGCACCCCAGCTCATATTACACGATACAAACTTCTACACTAAAACCCGCCCGCCCGTGGAGGCGAGTCCTGACAGGAGGAAATGTCAGAAGTTAAGTTTTAGAGAGACTTAGATTTTTGCCTTTTGTTTTCTTCTGGGGCACGGTCCGCACCGCGGTTGTGTCACACCACTTCCACAGCACCTCTGCCTCCTTCTGCGTGCAGAATTGCCACTAATCAAACAGCAATCTGTTTTACTCCTGGTATTTGGCCTATGGTCCAATACCTTATTTACCACATGCTACTCCCATTTTTTTTGGACGACGGAACAAGTAATTTCTTTGTGAATTCAACGGCGCAGCCGAGTCCTTCATCAACAGAATGGTTAGTCCTACTGTTACTCCAGCTTCGAATAACTGTGTTATTCCCAACTTGAGCTTTAAGGTCAAAATGATTCTCCAATTCTGAAGACAACTTGGCATAGCTCAGACCTCATTTTTTTCACAGCACTTCGCGTTACGTTGTGCTTTATATAGCACTTTCAAACCTCAGCCCCCAGCGCCTCGCTCGCACTTACCAGCGCTCAGCACTTTTCCAAATCAAATCCAGAGATTCAAGACAGCAAGACACAGATAGTTCACAAAGACAGGAGAAAAGCCAGGATTTGAGCAACTTACCGAGCATCACCTAGGAAGTCTGTGGCACAGCCAGGAAGAAAATCTTGTTCCCCAGCTGCGCAGAGCATCAGAACGGCCTCTGCCTCCCTTGCACGGCCCGATCGCTGCTGGAAGTGAGGCAGGGGCACTACAGAGAACAGCCTTCTCCACCACAGCAACCAGATTCATTCCCAGAGCAGGTCCATCCTGTGCACGGAACGAAGCAGGGGTCCTGTGGAAAAAAAAACAAAAGCCAGCACATCAGCGTACAGTTATATACCATTAAATTGCAAGGCTTCCTCATGAGAGGTCAAATGAAAAGAGTTTTGCAAAGATAAGTTCAGTTTGGACACTTCTTGACTTGGATGTTGCCACACTGCAAAAGGGTCAAATGAAAAGAGTTTTGCAAAGATAAGCTCAGTTTGGACATTTCTTGACTTGGACGTTGCCACACTGCAAAAGATCACAGAATCACAGAATTATCTAGGCTGGAAGAGACCCTCGGGATCATCGAGTCCAGCCATCCACCCTACTCTAAAGTTCTCCCCTACACCATATCCCCCAACACCACATCTAAACGGTTCTTAAACACAGCCAGGGATGGGGACTCAACCACCTCCCTGGGCAGCCTATTCCAATGCCCGACCACTCTCTCTGTGAAGAATTGTTTCAAAAGATGTTTGCATTTGGCGCTTTTAGAAACAAAGGAATTGAGACATCAGACCTTGTACGACGGCGTCACATTGACACCGACAAAAACCAGCAGTGGGGTCGAAACTGGTTGCAAACAGTTCTCTGCATGAGGATTAACCGTAGGCAGTGGTTAAAACCATATTCTCAAGGAACTTCTACTGAAATCAAAAGGTGTTTATTTATATTCAAAGATCTTTCTGGAAAAGGACCTTCCATAAGAAACTCCTCTGCCTGTTTTCCTCCAGCCATATCCTCTGGCCCATGTTGATTCAAGCCCTAGTGCTTCTTCGTTCCTACCTCCAGCACCTTTGGCCAAGTCTCTCCTCATCCCCACTCCCCAAGGCTTTCCATCTCCCCTGCCTTGGTCACTTCCAGGCTTGGCTGGCAGTGCCACACTATCCTCTTGACTCCCCCTCCTTCATTCCCCAACACACCATCATATTAACTCTCCCTCTCACCCCAGGTCCATCTCCCCTGGTCCCAGTCTATGGCATCTGGGGGACAGGACCACACCAGACCCCCATGGGTCCACTTCTGGCTCTCAGGTGCTGGGGGTACAAGGCATTGTTTTCACCCCCCACCTCAGTCTTCCCCTCCCCATCCAGGCCATACAGCTCTCAAGCCGGCATGCGAGAACTGAGATTTCTTTAAAAGGTTACACTTTGGTTACATCTGAGATTTTCACAGTGCTGACAAAGCCGTGACTCATAAACCGCTTTTCTTCCCCAGAAACTATCACCAGCACTTCCCGCGCTGCCATCTAACTCCGAGCCTCTACTTTGAAGGCAGGGACATAGAGTATTTCCAAAAAAAGTTGTTTTTTTTAAAAGAATTTTTTTTTTCATGCGTTCTTACAGATAGCTAAATAATTTTGGCAGAAATAAAAAAAAATAAATGCTAGAGGCAAATGCCTAACCCCAAAGGCTAATGGTTTACAAAGTTATAAAACACTCCAATCAGCATCCTATACAGGTTGGGAGGAGAGAGAATGGCTGGAGAGCAGCCCTGAGGAGAAGGACTTGAGGGTAGTGGTGGATGAGAAGCTCCACATGAGCCGGCAACGTGCGCTGGCAGCCCAAAAACCCAACCCCATCCTGGGCTGCATCCCCAGCAGCGTGGCCAGCAGGGCCAGGGGGGGATTCTGCCCCTCTGCTCCGCTCTGGGGAGACCCCACCTGGAGCTCTGTGTCCAGCTCTGGAGTCCTCAGCACAGGAAGGACATGGACCTGTTGGAATGGGGCCAGAAGAGGCCACAGAGATGCTGGGAGGGCTGGAGCCCCTCTGATGTGAGGACAGGCTGAGAGAGTTGGGGGGGTTCAGCCTGGAGAAGAGAAGGCTCCAGGGAGACCTTAGAGCCCCTTCCAGTCCCTCAAGGGGCTCCAGGAGAGATGGGGAGGGACTCTGGATCAGGGAGGGGAGCCATAGGATAAGGGGTAATGGCTTTACACTGAAAGAGCAGAGATTGAGGTGAGATCTCAGGAAGAAATTCTTTGCTGTGAGGGTGGTGAGACCCTGGAAGAGGTTGCCCAGAGAAGCTGTTGGTGCCCCATCCCTGGAGGTGTTCAAGGCCAGGCTGGATGGGGCTTGGAGCAACCTGGTCTGGTGGGAGGTGTCCCTGCCCAGGGCAGGGGGTTGGAGCTCAATGATCTTTAATGTCCCTTCAAACCCAAACCGTTCCATGATTTTATACTGGGAAGGCACCAGGCAGCCTTCCTTATTGCAATCCCTGATGGTTCCCCTTTTGTCCCCTTTTGTTGTCCCCTTCAGCTCCCTGAAACTAGAACTGTGCAAATATTAACACCTGAGACCAGCAGTCAAACTGTAGAGCGGGGGCTGTAGGTGGACAGTGCCTTTATCTTCACCCCCAGTTTGGTCACACGCCTACAAGCGCCCTTCCAACAGCATGGGCAGACACCAGCCCACCGTCCAGCCAGGGCTTCTTCAGATACCACCATTTTCACCCCAGAGGTACCAATGCTCGCCTGAAAAGCTACGGCTGCCCACAAAATACTTCTAGGCCACCAAAACCTGAAGGAAAATGGGTTAGCTTCATCCCCGATGAAGGTCACACACACAGCTAACGGAGATAATTTAAGCAAACCCATTTTACTTCACATTTGCACTCAATTAGAAGCAGCCGTGGATCGGTTACAAAGAGGAAGGGTAACTTCATACCCTGGTATTGCTCGTGATCATCTGCCCCTGCCTGGAGGGGAAATAACCTTCTTGCATGAAACTCCGGGAAACTTTTTCTTTCCCTTTCTCTATTTAGCAATTCTTTATTTCAGCACAAAAAACAAACGCAGCACGCTGTCAAGTTATATGCAGAAAGAGGAAAACCTCTTGTTACAGACCACACGTTCTCTTAGAGCAAAATCCAATTTATACATTTTTTTACTGAGCTCTTAATAGCAACCAAGACAACAATTTCTCAATGGCTCTTGCAAAGGCTTCTGTACAAACACGGTCCAGAAGAGCAGAGCAAGAAAAGGAAAACGAGTGTCACACACTCTTGGATGGATGGAAATTATAGCACGGATTAAATGCAGTATGACATTTATTTTTCAATAAGAAGTAATTATTTCCAAGGAATGACTAACGATTCCCATGAGATCGTATTTAATCTGGAGACATCTGATGTACCTCATTTTCAAAAAGCACTTATTAGCTACGGCAAAAAAAAAGTATGTGACCCACATGCACACTCCTAGAACATCCATGTTTGTTCTTATGAAAATAAACTGAGAAGCTTCAACCTCAGTGTGTAAAACGTAATGAAACACTAAAAACACATTTCCATTTTCAAAAAGACAAATAATTTTATGATATCTTGAATTCAGTTGAAGTAATAAAACTGGCTATCAAGAATCTATAAAGCTAGATTATTCTTTTTTTCAAGGCCAGAATGATTTATCTGATCAGTAGTTACAGCTAAGATGAAAAATATAATGAAGTTGAATGAAACTTCAGTACTTCAATGTACAATCATGGAAACCACACAAAACTTCTTCCTTAAAAAAGGAGAGCAGAATTTCATGCACTATTTCATTTGGCAGAGCAGAACATATTTGCTGTCAGCAAAGGACTTTTTTTCAATGAAGAAAAAAGGAAAAGAAACTATTTCCATTCATACAGCATCGCCCAGCTGATGAGAACTATCGGGCACTGGTAGTTGTCTCTCAACTGTAAGCAACAAATAGATTTAGCTCCTATAGGTGACTCTACTGTGTTCCCAAAAACTCATCTGAAATCCAACAGACCTCCAAAACCACTGTCTGTTTGTTTAACATAAACTAACCTCATTATTTTACCACTGGAATCAGTATTTCTGGGCTAAAACACTACATGAAGTGGGAAAGCTTTAATGTAAAACAAATCATAAGACACTGATAACAGAAACACTTGAAAAGGCTCTAGGACTGCACGGATTTATAGGAGATTTGTGAATATATAAACACTCGGTTATACACATCAAGAAAAAGGTGAGGCTTAGTGCAGTGAACTCATCATCCAAAAAGACTAATCTTCTTTAGGACAAGTGTATTCTTAAAAGTAGTTAAACCAGCTGGGCCAAAGTGTATTGAGCATCTCACCCAACAACGAAGATTCACCCAAGACCATGAATTCATTGTAAGGTAAGATTCCTCTTCGGAATTCCCCTTCCCCCTAGAAGTAGTTTCCAGCAGTTTTGAAGCACAAGCTCTTCCCTGAAAACCTTCAGCAGCTTTTTGTTACAAAAGCAAATAGTGTTATTTGCTACGATCAATGTATTGGCAGCATTTGACGAGGAATTCTCCTCTACATGCTGAAATTAATTCTGTTATTAAGTTTTTTTTAAGGAAGCTTTTTTTAATGATCATAAGGAACATAATTTCCTATCATCAAAAATCCCCAAATCATGCTTCCCTTTTTAATTCCAAGAAATATCTCAAAGAATCGTACTATCCTACATAACTGCTGCTACACCAGCATCGACACAAAAACTACTTCATGCTTTCATCAACACCTATAGTGTAATTTACTCTTTTATTTCAATCTGTTCAAATAACTTGACACAATGGCTCAGGATCCAACATTATGGTTCTTATGCAAATAAACAGACTCCCACATGAAGGTTACAGCTCCACAATGCACTACACGCAGCTGCTCACAGCTTGTCCTCCCTCTGAAAAGCAGATTAAAATGGAATAGCAACCTTATACCTGGATTCCAGTGATTTTACTGACTTAGGGCATATCATATAAAAAAAAATAACCTTCAGTTACCAATACTGTCAACAGCATCTACAACTTCCCATTGATGTATTTTACTGACTTAGGGCATATCATATAAAAGAAATTATCTTCAGTTACCAATACTGTCAACAGCACCTAAAACTTCCCATTGATGTGGCACTGCATGGTCAAAGAATCAATGGGCCAAGGCCAATGGGATGAGGTTCAACACGGCCAGGTGTTGGGTCCTCCACTTGGGTCCCACCAACCCCCTGCAGCGCTCCAGGCTGGGGGCAGAGGGGCTGGAGCTGCCCCATGGAAAAGGACCTGGGGGTGTTGGTCGCCTGTCGGCTGAACAGGAGCCAGCAGAGTGCCCAGGTGGGCAAGAAGGCCACCAGCATCCTGGCCTGGGTGAGGAACAGTGTGGGGAGTAGTATGTGGGAGGTGATCGTTTGGCCTGGGTCAGGAACAGTGTGGTGAGTAGTACTTGGGAGGTGACCAGTCCCCTGTACTGGGCACTGGTGAGGCCCCACCTCAAGGGCCGTGTCCAGTTTTGGGCCCCTCACCACAAAAAAAGCCATTGAGGGGCTGGAGCGGGTCCAGAGAAGGGCAACGGAGCTGGTGAGGGGTCTGGAGCACAAGGAGAAGGGGCTGGAGACCTTGTGAGGAGGAGCTGAGGGAGCTGTGGGTGTTCAGCCTGGAGAAAAGGAGGCTGAGGGGAGACCTTCTCGCTCTCTCCAACTCCCTGAAAGGAGGGTGTAGCCAGGGGGGGGTCGGTCTCTTCTCCCAAGGAACAGGACATGGGACAAGAGGAAATGGCCTCAGGCCCATTGCACCAGGGGAGGTTCAGATTGGAGATTAGGAACAGTTTTTACATGGAAAGGGTCCTTAAGCCTTGGAATGGGCTGCCCAGGGCAGTGGTGGAGTCACCATCCCTGGAGGGTTTTAAAAGCCACATTGACATAGAGCTTGGAGATACGGTTTAGGGATGGTTTTGGACTTGATGATCTTAAAGGTCCCTTCCAATCTCAACAATTCTATGATTCCACGATCACAGTGTAATGGATATCACCTCCAGACCCCTCTTAACTTTCTTAGGATCCACTCCACGGTAATTTCCAGCACATCCAGCACTGGTTTAACTGACTGGAGTTTTTAGTTGGTCATTTCATAAGCGCTTACTTTAGTACTATTATTTAAGCTCACCTCACTTCATGTACTCTACAAAGAGGATTTGTTTCTCTTAGTCCAGGAATGACAGTGCCAAAAATAGAATGACAGAATCTTAGAATTGCCGGGGTTGGAAGGAACCTTTCAGATCCTCGAGTCCCACCACCAGCCTAACTCTGATAAAAGCCATCACTAACCCATGTCTCTAAGCACTACAGCTACAGAGCAAACAGTAAAGGTTATATAGTAGTCTATTGTGCATATCAACTAAAATAAACATACTTATAGTCTGTTATGTTTTCAAAATGATGCACTTGACCCTCAGAGAGTCATAAAAGCAAAACCGGGTAAGAGCACAGGTATAAGGGTATCTTGCATAGAAAGCAACAGCGGGTGCTTAGTTTAAATGCAAATACACCTGTAGTATCCTCTGGCCTCTGAACTGGCTTTTGGATCCTGTTTCAGAGTGAAGAGCTGAGACCATCACTAACCCATGTCTCTAAGCACTACAGCTACAGAGCAAACAGTAAAGGTTATATAGTAGCCTATTGTGCATATCAACTAAAATAAACATACTTATAGTCTGTTATGTTTTCAAAATGATGCACTTGACCCTCAGAGAGTCATAAAAGCAAAACCGGGTAAGAGCACAGGTATAAGGGTATCTTGCATAGAAAGCAACAGCGGGTGCTTAGTTTAAATGCAAATACACCTGTAGTATCCTCTGGCCTCTGAACTGGCTTTTGGATCCTGTTTCAGAGTGAAGAGCTGAGATTTGAGCAGCCTGGTCTGGTGGGTGGTGTCCCTGCCCAGGACAGGGGCGTTGGAACTGGATGAACTTTAAGATCTTTTCCAACTCTAACCATTCTACGATTCCATGATTGTGGTGGGTGGTGTCCCTGCCCAGGACAGGGGCGTTGGAACTGGATGAACTTTAAGATCTTTTCCAACTCTAACCATTCTACGATTCCATGATTGTATGAAGATGGCTTCTGGCACACGTTTGGCAGTACTGGACCAAAGCAAACCCTTTAAAATCACCCCCTTCTTATCATCATGGCTTAGAAGAGGAATACACCATGACCGTTTATATTTATATGCAAACCCTCCTTTTTTGCTACCAGGGTTTCTGACTATTTTTTAAAATTATGCCTTAGTTTTCACCCAGGTAACTTTCAGAAATTCAAAACTACATGATAAAATCCCTACATTTGCCAAACACAGAAGGAAGTTCTTCATAGAGCAGAGAATAAAAAAACAGGAGAATGAAGAAATGTTATTGCTCCTAAATGAACAAAAATGCATGTCACGCATGGGTTCCTTAATGAAACAATGATCATTAAACTCTATTATACTGTTTGTGACTAATTGGTGAGATTCTTTGAATAAAATGGCCTTTTTTACACCATCTTGCTATTCCAGTAGTGTGCTTAGTTCCAGAAATTGTAGGTTTTGAGCCTGAAACCCACGATGAGAAGGCGCACAGAATATTTTCTAACAGATTCTTGGTGAGCAAATGTGGGTTTGGTGCCTCAAAGCCTGACAGCTCTGATCGAATACGCTGATTTCTCCTCTACCCCCTGGGCTACATTTGTAAAATTTAATCATCTCCTTTTCTAGATCTCTTATTTGAACCCACAAATCCTTCCTCTCATGAACTACCTCAAACACCATCACATTACTCTGGACAGAAATGTTCAAAGTGTGGTGCTACACCAGGGTGCTGAGCCAACCTAACAGCTAACTGCTACTAAAAAGTTCTTCTGCTCCTGTCCCTTGCCTTGCATTCATCCTCTCCTTTAGTAAGCCCCTTCAACTCACTAATCCAGCATAAAATTGTCCACTTTTTTTTGTACAATCACTTCATCAAGGGCTGAGAGAAGTCATATAGCCAGCAAGATGGGGGAACAACAGGACAACTTGGCCTAGACTGTGGAGAAGGCGATGGAGAAAAGGAAAAGGACTTTCATTTCCAGAAGTCATCAGTTTTTTACCCCTACCAGATTAGCTCAATTTCTCCTGCCACACCAAACCTTCTCAATCACCTAGAATCACAGCGGAGATTTAGATGAGATTTTAGGAAGAAATTCTTTGCTGTGAGGGTGGTGAGAGCCTGGAAGAGGTTGCCCAGAGAAGCTGTGGCTGCCCCATCCCTGGAGGGGTTCAAGGCTGGATGGGGCTTGGAGCAACCTGGTCTGGTGGGAGGTGTCCCTGCCCAGGGCAGGGGGTTGGAACTGGATGATCTTTAAGGTCTCTTCCAATCCAAACCATCCTATTATTCTACGATTCTACCACTATATATTAATCCCATGAATTTGAGTGCAAAAAAATGTACAGCATTTAAATACAAGTTCGAAATGAGATAATTCTACTCAATTTACCAAAAAATCAGGTAGCACATACTATCCATATGTATTTATACAGATAAATACACATGTATATATAAAACTATAAAAGATATTTAAAACATATAATTTCCAATGCTGGCTAAAAAAAAACTTGCCCCAAAAATGCTACTCAGTTCTTCTAAAAATCAAAGCAGCTCCAATTTTATGACTAAATACGATGAGTCATTTTCTTCTTTGGTTCCAGGATCCTTCTGCAGAAGGATCCCCCAAAATGAGGAAACTGCTTTTGCTCCTGCTTGAACACAAATGGAATAAGTTGCCTCTCTCACAAGGGAGAAATTATTTTAACTGTTTCAAATGTTCCTGAAGTAGAAGTCAAAGCAAATGGAAAAGCCGCCGTATCTACAGCTCAACGCAACTGCAGTCCACAGCCTTCACCAAGTCAAAGTCATGCCTCTGTGCAAGGAAATTCTGACTACAGGTATGTCAAAAGGGGTAAGGAGAGCTTCACGCTTTGATACAACTCTTGGTCACGCTCATTGCAGCTCTTCAGAGTTCCCTGAACACCCCCATGGCCACCTTTCCATCCTCCTCTATTCCACAGACTATTGACCCACCTCATGAGCACAACCCCTCCCTTCAGCCGCTCTTTGGGAACCTAAGGACCTTTCATACTTTTGCTACCTGACTGGTTTCTAACCAGGCAGGCCAGTTTTACTGC
>NW_015091360.1:582340-598492 GCF_001431845.1 Calidris pugnax | reverse complement strand
GCTCCTCCTCATCCCTGCACCTGGCAAGGATGAATCCCACCGAGACCTTGAATCCCACGCATGATACCTGGCTATAAAGTAAATATTGCCTCAAATTCAAACACTGGAATCTTCCAAAAGCAGAGTTCTCCTCCCCAGCATTAGAAGAGAAGTTAATCCTGTGTTGCTCAACCCAAGACTGAGAAGGGGACAGGGCAAACCCAGTGTCCTGGAGCTGGAGAGGTGAGACACCAACCTCCAAAGGACACCAGAAACTATCCCTCTGCTCTCAAACGATGCTCAACTGCTAATGCTCAGGATAATACTCACAAGCTCTAAAGGGAACTTACCCCTGCTTTTTTGTCCAACATAGAGAAGACTGACTGCAAAATTATCCTATTTTAAGAAATTGACTGAAGCAGGCTTTTTTTTTAAAAAAAAAAAATAAAGGTGGGGGGCAGAGGGAAATAAAAACATAAAAAGGGAAGAATGGGAAAAAGAAAAAAGGGGGGAAAGTAGCAGTGTAAAAAAGAAAAAAAAAAGGAAAATAAGACATTTTTTTTTCCTCACCATTTGCTTCTCTATATATTAGTTTGAAATAAAGTTGGGAATATTTTTTTTTTCATCTATTTTCTCAAACAAGACGGAACAGATCACTGAGCACATAGCTCAGATGTGAACCTCAAAAGGAGCTGCACAGAGAGCAACTCAGAGGTAACACCTCGAGATGAAGGATGCAAGACACCAACCAATATACATTCTTTCTATTGTTCCAACAACAGTTTCCAAAAGCATCTAAAAGCTTTAAAAAGCACAGGTTGCCATGAAGGAAAGCTCACGCTGCAGGAAATCATCCATTGAACTTCTCATGCCAAATCCTGCCCTTTTATTCACACCACAGATGCAATCTCACAGGACTGGAACAGGTAAAATTTCCAGCTTCATTGAAAAAATACTTAAAATAACTGTTTGGGGAACTGTTTCACTATGGTAATAACAGTCACTTCAATCTGGTTTTGTCCCATCTCTCTGCTGTCGATCACATACAATCACTCTGTATGCTTCCCAGCCTTATCTGAACAGGCTGGATGGATGGGCCGAGGCCAATGGGATGAGGTTCAACAAGGCCAAGAGCTGGGTCCTGCCCTTGGGTCCCACCACCCCCCTGCAGCGCTCCAGGCTGGGGGCAGAGGGGCTGGAGCTGCCCCATGGAAAAGGACCTGGGGGTGTTGGTCGCCTGTCGGCTGAACAGGAGCCAGCAGAGTGCCCAGGTGGGCAAGAAGGCCACCAGCATCCTGGCCTGGGTGAGGAACAGTGTGGGGAGTAGTATGTGGGAGGTGATCGTTCCCCTGTACTGCGCACTGGTGAGGCCCCACCTCGAGGGCTGTGTCCAGTTTTGGGCCCCTCACCACAAAAAAGCCATTGAGGGGCTGGAGCGGGTCCAGAGAAGGGCAACGGAGCTGGTGAGGGGTCTGGAGCACAAGGAGAAGGGGCTGGAGACCTTGTGAGGAGGAGCTGAGGGAGCTGTGGGTGTTCAGCCTGGAGAAAAGGAGGCTGAGGGGAGACCTTCTCGCTCTCTCCAACTCCCTGAAAGGAGGGTGTAGCCAGGGGGGGGTCGGTCTCTTCTCCCAAGGAACAGGACATGGGACAAGAGGAAATGGCCTCAGGCCCATTGCACCAGGGGAGGTTCAGATTGGAGATTAGGAACAGTTTTGACACGGAAAGGGTTCCTAAGCCTTGGAATGGGCTGCCCAGAGAAGTGGTGGAGGCACCATCCCTGGAGGGATTTCAAAGCCAGGTCGACATAGAGCTTGGAGATACGGTTTAGGGATGGTTTTGGACTTGATGATCTCAAAGGTCCCTTCCAATCTCAACAATTCTATGATTCCACGATCACAGTGTAATGGATATCACCTCCAGACCCCTCTTAACTTTCTTAGGATCCACTCCACGGTAATTTCCAGCACATCCAGCACTGGTTTAACTGACTGGAGTTTTTAGTTGGTCATTTCATAAGCGCTTACTTTAGTACTATTATTTAAGCTCACCTCACTTCATGTACTCTACGAAGAGGATTTGTTTCTCTTAGTCCAGGAATGACAGTGCCAAAAATAGAATGACAGAATCTTAGAATTGCCGGGGTTGGAAGGAACCTTTCAGATCCTCGAGTCCCACCACCAGCCTAACTCTGATAAAAGCCATCACTAACCCATGTCTCTAAGCACTACAGCTACAGAGCAAACAGTAAAGGTTATATAGTAGCCTATTGTGCATATCAACTAAAATAAACATACTTATAGTCTGTTATGTTTTCAAAATGATGCACTTGACCCTCAGAGAGTCATAAAAGCAAAACCGGGTAAGAGCACAGGTATAAGGGTATCTTGCATAGAAAGCAACAGCGGGTGCTTAGTTTAAATGCAAATACACCTGTAGTATCCTCTGGCCTCTGAACTGGCTTTTGGATCCTGTTTCAGAGTGAAGAGCTGAGATTTGAGCAGCCTGGTCTAGTAGGAGGTGTCCCTGCCCAGGACAGGGGGGTTGGAACTGGATGAACTTTAAGATCCTTTCCAACTCTAACCATTCTACAGTTCCATGATTCTATGAAGATGGCTTCTGGCACACGTTTGGCAGTACTGGACCAAAGCAAACCCTTTAAAATCACCCCCTTCTTATCATCATGGCTTAGAAGAGGAATACACCATGACCGTTTATATTTATATGCAAACCCTCCTTTTTTGCTACCAGGGTTTCTGACTATTTTTTAAAATTATGCCTTAGTTTTCACCCAGGTAACTTTCAGAAATTCAAAACTACATGATAAAATCCCTACATTTGCCAAACACAGAAGGAAGTTCTTCATAGAGCAGAGAATAAAAAAACAGGAGAATGAAGAAATGTTATTGCTCCTAAATGAACAAAAATGCATGTCACGCATGGGTTCCTTAATGAAACAATGATCATTAAACTCTATTATACTGTTTGTGACTAATTGGTGAGATTCTTTGAATAAAATGGCCTTTTTTACACCATCTTGCTATTCCAGTAGTGTGCTTAGTTCCAGAAATTGTAGGTTTTGAGCCTGAAACCCACGATGAGAAGGCGCACAGAATATTTTCTAACAGATTCTTGGTGAGCAAATGTGGGTTTGGTGCCTCAAAGCCTGACAGCTCTGATCGAATACGCTGATTTCTCCTCTACCCCCTGGGCTACATTTGTAAAACTTAATCATCTCCTTTTCTAGATCTCTTATTTGAACCCACAAATCCTTCCTCTCATGAACTACCTCAAACACCATCACATTACTCTGGACAGAAATGTTCAAAGTGTGGTGCTACACCAGGGTGCTGAGCCAACCTAACAGCTAACTGCTACTAAAAAGTTCTTCTGCTCCTGTCTCTTGCCTTGCATTCATCCTCTCCTTTAGTAAGCCCCTTCAACTCACTAATCCAGCATAAAACTGTTCACTTTTTTTTCTACAATCACTTCATCAAGGGCTGAGAGAAGTCATATAGCCAGCAAGATGGGGGAACAACAGGACAACTTGGCCTAGACTGTGGAGAAGGCGATGGAGAAAAGGAAAAGGACTTTCATTTCCAGAAGTCATCAGTTTTTTACCCCTACCAGATTAGCTCAATTTATCCTGCCACACCAAACCTTCTCAATCACCTAGAATCACAGCGGAGATTTAGATGAGATTTTAGGAAGAAATTCTTTGCTGTGAGGGTGGTGAGAGCCTGGAAGAGGTTGCCCAGAGAAGCTGTGGCTGCCCCATCCCTGGAGGGGTGCAAGGCTGGATGGGGCTTGGAGCAACCTGGTCTGGTGGGAGGTGTCCCTGCCCAGGGCAGGGGGTTGGAACTGGATGATCTTTAAGGTCTCTTCCAATCCAAACCATCCTATTATTCTACGATTCTACCACTATATATTAATCCCATGAATTTGAGTGCAAAAAAATGTACAGCATTTAAATACAAGTTCGAAATGAGATAATTCTACTCAATTTACCAAAAAATCAGGTAGCACATACTATCCATATGTATTTATACAGATAAATACACATGTATATATAAAACTATAAAAGATATTTAAAACATATAATTTCCAATGCTGGCTAAAAAAACACTTGCCCCAAAAATGCTACTCAGTTCTTCTAAAAATCAAAGCAGCTCCAATTTTATGACTAAATACGATGAGTCATTTTCTTCTTTGGTTCCAGGATCCTTCTGCAGAAGGATCCCCCAAAATGAGGAAACTGCTTTTGCTCCTGCTTGAACACAAATGGAATAAGTTGCCTCTCTCACAAGGGAGAAATTATTTTAACTGTTTCAAATGTTCCTGAAGTAGAAGTCAAAGCAAATGGAAAAGCCGCCGTATCTACAGCTCAACGCAACTGCAGTCCACAGCCTTCACCAAGTCAAAGTCATGCCTCTGTGCAAGGAAATTCTGACTACAGGTATGTCAAAAGGGGTAAGGAGAGCTTCACGCTTTGATACAACTCTTGGTCACGCTCATTGCAGCTCTTCAGAGTTCCCTGAACACCCCCATGGCCACCTTTCCATCCTCCTCTATTCCACAGACTATTGACCCACCTCATGAGCACAACCCCTCCCTTCAGCCGCTCTTTGGGAACCTAAGGACCTTTCATACTTTTGCTACCTGACTGGTTTCTAACCAGGCAGGCCAGTTTTACTGCTGTCTTAATGAACTGCAAATGAGAGGACTGAATTTTCCAGTTTTCCGAGTAGCCGCTCCACCAGGGGACGTGTGGAAACGCCTGGCCGTGGCCCTGCAGACTCCCAGCTCTTGCACCACATCTCTGCTGTACCCTTGGCGAGGTTGGTACCACCACACACGCGCAGGGCATCCGAACACACAAACCAATCATCTTTAGATGCATTTTTTAAAATATCCAGCCAGCTGGCATTGCCTAACCCTCTATTTTTCTCCTCTCACATGTCAGCAGAACGGTTAGTCCCCCATTCCCATCAACAGCCTGCAAAAGGTTTTCTAAATCATCCTTTGGTAACACCAGGGCTTCCCACCTCACATTTCTTCTACCTCCTCTTTCACCCCACTTCCCATGCACCCCCTAAATCCTCATTTGGAGCCCCCTGCTGTGAGGACAGGCTGAGAGAGTTGGGGTTCTTCAGCCTGGAGAAGAGAAGGCTCCAGGGAGACCTTAGAGCCCCTTCCAGTCCCTCAAGGGGCTCCAGGAGAGATGGGGAGGGACTCTTGATCAAGGAGGGGAGACATAGGATGAGGAGTAATGGTTTTAAACTGAAAGAGGGGAGGTTGAGATGAGATATGAGGAAGAAATTCTTTGCTGTGAGGATGGTGAGACCCTGGAACAGGTTGCCCAGAGAAGCTGTGGCTGCCCCATCCCTGGAGGGGTTCAAGGCCAGGCTGGATGGGGCTTGGAGCAACCTGGTCTGGTGGGAGGTGTCCCTGCCCAGGGCAGGGGGGTGGAACTCGATGATCTTGAAGGTCCCTTCCAACCCTAACCATTCTATAATTACCATCTATCTTCCTTCTCTTCAGGACATAGGTCTTTCAGAGTGCCAACTTTTTGGCCTGGAGGAGGAGGATGGGCAGAGAGGGAGCTGGGGATATTATGCTGGAAGGTGTTAATGGCCACCATCAAATGGTTCTTTGATCTGCAGACAATTACTGAGCTGGGCCTGCTAACCAGATGCAAGGGGCTCCTTCTTTCCCCCAGTTTCTTCCTTCTGCATCCCAGACGGCCAGAAATGCCATCAACTTGAGTGCAAGGCCCTATAAACCAATTATAGGTTTATTTTTAATTTAAAAAGAAGAAAAGGACTATTTTGCTTTCATAGGAGGAGATGTCAGAAAGAGTTTGCAAACCAACAGTTTAACTCTGAAAGAGACTCTTGTAGCAACACCCCTCTGCTTAAGAGCTCTCTGAAAATACGCAATTTGATTGTCGAAGTTTAACACCACAAAGTTCTCAAAAGTTCTCATCACAGCCACAAAGAAAAAATAGAATTTTTTTTTTTACATGAAAATACTAGACAAAAAGCGTATGAGATTGTTTTAGTGCTTTCTACTAATTAGTACTGCTTTTATTATACAGGGCAAGAAAATGACAATTTTTTTCCTAAACTGGCAGTGAAGAGGCAATTCAGTGAGCTGCGTTTTTGTTCTCTGTGACAGGGCAGTGGAAAAATCTCTTTCATTTATTAGGTCTACAGAGACCAAAACCTGGCCGGGTGTCAAACCCGCTTTGTAAAAGCCCAGCTCCATTCAGCCATGTGGAGATTCCATAATTCTTTACAACCTGTTATCAGTATCAACTTCACAAAAGACAAACCTTTGGTGTGTTCCGACGAGTGTTACTGCAACCCTTTAATAAAGGGAGTAAAAACCTGAAGTGACAGCGCAACACAGAAAGGGAAAAAAAAAATACCTACCAGCAGTGCCAAATTAAATTCTTATTAAAATCTAAGATCTCATTTGTTATTATCTTTTTTGCTAGATGAGCTTTGCATAAAGATAGAAAATGAGATCTCCAATGATGGTGGATAAGCTGGATAACTATTTAAATGTTAGTAACTGGGATTGCTCCAAGCCCCACTGCGTGTACCTACGCTACTTAAAGCGCTGGTTTTGTCACCTCGCTCATGATTGTGGGGTGGCCAGAATGTGTCATCGTGGGGACAGATTGGCCAAGGCCTCGAGCTGAAAGGGTGCTGATGCCAACCTCAGACCGAGAAATGAACTTTTCTTGAGAAGGACGGGGCTTTCAGGAAGGGAGAAAACTACTCGGAGGAGGGGTTGACTTGCTTTTTAACTACGACAAGGATAGATTCCTAGACGACTTTAATGAACTCATTAAAATGTGTTGCCTTGTTAAAAAGGTATTTCATAGAATCATAGAATGGTTTGGGTTGGAAGGGACCTTAAAGATCATCCAGTTCCAACCCCCTGCCCTGGGCAGGGACACCTCCCACCAGCCCAGGTTGCTCCAAGCCCCATCCAGCCTGGCCTTGAACCCCTCCAGGGATGGGGCATCCACAACTTCCCTGGGCAACCTGGGCCAGGCTCTCACCACCCTCATAGTAAAAAATTTCTTCCTGAGATCTAATCTGAATCTTTTTTCTTCCAATTTAAAACTGTTCCCCTTCTTTCCCCTTGTCCTATCTTTACCCTTCCTGGTAAAGAGTCCTTCTCCAATTTCTGACATCACATCAGACGCATGCTATACTACATCCAGGGAATTACCCTTCCTGGCAAAGAGTCTTTCTCCAATTTCTGACATCAAATCAGACACACGCTATATTACATCCAGGGGAAAAGAGAAAACTTTTCAGTTCTCAGTAAACACACGCAACATCACGTTTTCTACAGCAGAAATTCATGAACAACAGCACCTGCAACACTTTTTAACCTCAGATTTTAAAAACTGAATTAATCATTTCATTCCACTGAAATATTCTTGCTCTCTTAAGACTGCTCTTTCTCTGTCTCTACTAACAGCATTTGCTTGACTTGCCCCATTTTTTTAAGCAACGGAATTCTATTGTATTCTTCAAGATAAATAGAGCTGCAAACTCACTCGCAAGTTATAGAGTGCTGTAAATAATTATTTTACTGTTAAAACAAGTCATTCTTGTGAAACGAGCCCAGTGTCTTCACTCGGTGCGAGGCCTGCAACGCTGCGTCTGACGCAAATCTGAAGATGGGGAGTCTCAACACCAGCCTTCCGTGCGAGGGACAGAGATTTATCAATGCAGATAAACTCACCAACCCCCACGTGATCCATCTTCAAAGTTTAATAAAATCTGTGGGGTCTTTAGGTCTCCCGAAAGGACGTGTGATTTTTATCACCAGCGCATAAACGGCCCCTCTTTAATACTCCTCCTCTCCTCGCTCTGCAGATCGCAGAGACTCTGATTTCAGTTTTATTCTCACAAGGGCACGGGGAAATGTTCCCCAGCACCATTTCTCCTACAGAGGAGGAGTGAATCCATACTCCTCACACACAGATTCGCCACAATTCAGACTTCAGCTGATAGCTCGAGGGTAAGGAGTAAAAATGTTAGAAGTAAACAAACCCAGCATTCATGAATGTAACGTAGAAACTATTTAGCACCGGTAGGAATACAATGTACAAATCTACTTTTTAGCAATTCTCCTCATCTTTGTCCCTGGCTTGAAGCAAACCAGCTTTTTCTTGCCTCTAAAAATAGGGAAGGAGTAGAGGGGGAGGGGAAGGGGAGAGAAAAAGAGGATAAGCTGGAGCGAGAACTGATGCACCACACTGGCATTAATTTATAAAAGAAGACCAGTTCTTAGACTATGGCTTTCCTAATGAAGTCAGGCACATTCTCAATTATCAAATAATAAAAAAAAAAAAAGGTCATCCTGTACTTTTTATTTTGTACATGCACATGCAAAGGAAAAAAAAGGAAAACTTTTGTTTCATCTGTTACCAAAACCATCATTCTGCAGTCAACACTTTTAATGAAATACAGGCCAAAGGATTAGTCAGAGCAGATTCATGGAAAAACAAAGGAAATCTGTATGCAAATACAAGCCCATCACAGTAACTGCTCGGGTACCTCCAAATTTTGTCCTACAAGGTTCCCCACAACGGTGTCCACTCACCCCAGCTCCACAGCAATTGGCAGCAGCTTTAGTAGCCACTGCCCTGAAGAAGACAAATAGTACTAATATCATCATTAAAACAGTCTTCTAAATAACAAAAGTTATTCTAAATATTCTAAATAACATTTATTGTAGTACTCTAAATAACAAAAATATTCTCTACGTGGCTTGAAAGTCCTAAGAAGATTCTGTTCATTTTTTTTAGGGAAGGAGCAGCGAGGGACCTGGCCGGGAAGGCTGTAGGTGATGCTATAGGAGAGGCTATAGGGGAGGCTATAGGGGAGGCTTCTGCAGAGCCATTGCCCAGCTGGAAATACAAGTTATTTGGAAGTTTTGGTGCTAAACACAAGCAAAGGAAGTTGCTCGATGGTGCTCGTCGCAGGAAAACTTGGCTGATGCGATGAGCTGGGGGCTGGCAGATGGATGGGCATGAGGACAGTGGCACCAAGGAGGCATTGCTGGCCTTACAGAGGCAGAAATGGCAACCAAAGCCTTCCCGTGGCTTAAGATTTGCCCAATCTCAGATGGGGCTTTGCGTGAGTAAATATGACTCCAGGAGTTTTTTCTCAGAGGGTTATTTTTAAATACCTGACCATACGAGCTTCCTTGGAATAGGAAAAAAGGGGAGGCAAAACTAAACAGTCATTACATATATGTTTAAATATAACATTAAAAAAACCCACAAGATATTTAAACTGACTAGAAGCGTTCACTTTCATTTTAATTTTAAAGTTGGCAATGGACCTGGACCAAAAAAAGGCTATATTCTGACCAAGACGCAGCCACGTGGAGTTTCTAAAACCAGTCTTTAAAACAGTTCAGAAGGGGGGAGGGGAAATTTGCTCAAAATCTCTCACTTAGAAAAGCAGCAATTTGGGTTTGAGTCCTTACTCAAGAGATGTGCTGAAGTGACTCGGAGCTGGAAGAGAAAGCTCGAGTAGCAAAGGCAACAGTAGTAAGTTCAGGAGGGGAGTCCGCGGCCGCCCAGAGTTCAGTTCAACAGCAGCAACATCAACAAATAAAGTCAGGAGGTTTGACCCTGAGTTTTCTCAATACTATTTTCCCTGCGAGAAGCGTCTGCGCTAACGCCAAAAGGGCACTTGTAAGTCTTTATCTTCTTCTCTATATTCAAAATACAGACATGGACACGTCTAGGTTTACGCAAATCATCTCAAAAGATGCAGCGGGATGCTAAGGGAACACCCGGTCACAAGCATCGAGTATTATCGAGAGAAAAGGCTGAGACCCAGAAAGAAAACAAACCTAAAGGCACATTTTGGGAACTCTGAACCTGTTTGGCTGCTGGGAATCTAACAACTGTATTTTTCCAGCGGCACCTGTTAAAATATTTAGAATAAAATTCCAGAACACTACCTGAAATTACAAAGCAAGCAACTCCTTGAAAACAAGCTATCAGTGTAGAAGAACCATATTTTTGTTTACAGAGAAAAGTGTCTGTACATCAATTAATCTCCAATCAACTGTCCCCTTCTGTTTACTTGGGATTTTTTTGGCTGTCACTATCAACAATGCAGGCAAAAAATTTGCATAGCTCTGCCCTAATGCTGGTTAATTATCCATTCACTGTAGTTCCTCTGAGCAAAATTATTTGATTTGTCAAGCAACATTGTCCTTTTAATAGAGTGTTGTGACAACAGAACAGTAAAATTTTACAACTGAACAGTAAAAATGTAAATATTGAAATTACATTATATGATCTCAATATCTAACAGCGTTAGCCACGGAAAGAACGGCACGTCTCCCAGTGTGCACATTACCTTCCACTGATACTCCAGTTGCTCACTCCCACATCTTCTTGTGGCTTTCTAGCTTTGTACTTTTCTATCATTAGAACAAACTGATTTTTTTTGCTTTCAAGAAAAATACACTCACCCCACATCTCAGGGTGGAAAGCACAGAGATACTAAACAATAAACCCCTAAAAAAAAACCCAGCCCAAACAGACTCCCCCTTACTCCAAACCCACCAACAGAATGAAAACACCAGAAAGACCCAACCCCAAGTGATACTGGTTAATACTTACAGGTTTACTCATTTTAAGGTTTGGATATTCAATATGTCTTAATTTAACCCAACCCCGAGTGATACTGGTTAATACTTACAGGTTTACTCATTTTAAGGTTTGGGTATTCAATATGTCTTAATTTAGTACGTGTACATCTGAGTTTCTGGAACTGCAGAGCTACACTTCACAGGGCAGAGCACAAAAAATACTCTGCACTGTGTCGCAGACTGCTTTCCTTTCCGCTACACACCGGGTATTTGAGATGATCTGATAACTTTGATTTGATAGATCTGATAACTCACTGCTGGTTGTGCACAAGTGCTGGAGCTAATGAAGTTTTTGGTTGTTTGCTGGAGGGGGAAGGAAGAGATGCAGCAACTTTTAAGCAAACTCTGTGATGCCGTATGAATCTTTACTACGGTGGCCATTCTTAAATGTTCACTTCCATTCCAAAGCAGCACTTTTCTTTCTGAGCTTACAAGATTATTTTACCAAGATGACTTTCCATGAAGTTCATCAGTAACTTGACCACCTTCACTTACAGCACCATTTGTGTTTAGAACTGGCATTACACCTGCTTCCAGCACGACCAACAGGCAGTATAGAAATGGAGGTGGTTATTATGGAAACGCAGGTCCTTATTTTCCGGAGTACTTAGGAAAGATATTTATTTAAATATTCAAAGCACATCATCTCCTGACTCAAAGTACAGCTTCTCCTTGAGAAGACTGAGCGCTCAGCATTTTTGCAGCTCAGCTCCACGCTGAGCAGATGTGAGCAAGACACATATTTAGTGCCAATCTCCTAAAAATCCAAGTGACATGCGAGCATCACACAGGAGGCGGGTGGCAGAGCCCGGGCCCAAATTCAACTCTTTAAACAGTGCCTTGGTCAGGAGACTGTTTTCTGACTGGGTTCCTTGACCTGTTCCACTCTCAATATCCATTTTCTTCTACCAGTAAGACAGCAATTCAACAGCACCCCATGAAGAACGGGTCATAGAACCAGCTCCACGCTGAGCAGATGTGAGCAAGACACATATTTAGTGCCAATCTCCTAAAAATCCAAGTGACATGCGAGCATCACACAGGAGGCGGGTGGCAGAGCCCGGGCCCAAATTCAACTCTTTAAACAGTGCCTTGGTCAGGAGACTGTTTTCTGACTGCAATCCTTGACCTGTTCCACTCTCAATATCCATTTTCTTCTACCAGTAAGACAGCAATTCAACAGAACCCCATGAAGAACGGGTCATAGAACCATGGAATGGTTTGGGTTGAAAGGGACCTTAAAGATCATTGAGTTCCAACCTCCTTGGTTTCTAGGTTTCTGTATTTTATATATAAATAAGCCTATATAAAGAGGTTTCTATATTTTACGTATATATATATATATAAAAAGACTAAAGCAAACAATTTATTTAAATATTAATAAATCACACACTGGGAAGGTAGGATGGGGAAGACAATGTTTTGTAATTTAAGGAAATGAAGTGTGAAAGAATAAAGCACCCATTTTCGAAAAACTGGCATTCGATTAAAAGCTTCTCAGCTAAATGTGAAATACATTAAAAATATACTGCAAAGGGAACTCTGGGTCTTTGGCATCCAATTTGTTGCTGAACTGCTCATTTATAGGCCACTCGCACAAGTTGGAATACAAACGTAACGCGTAAATTACACAGCCCCAGTTCAAGATGTCTGTGAACTAAAAATAATAAACCAATTCAAGTCTCATATGAAGAGCCAGATGTTCCTCACGCTGGGGAACCAGGGGTTTCATCTGAGGATGGTTTTCCACCTTCCCTTTTGGGTTGCCTTAGGAGGAGCCTCACGCTATCAGTGTGGGCAGTCAAACACCTGAGCAGCAAAGCAGAAGATCTAGTGCGATCCAAGAACCTTACTACAGGCACCAAAACAAACTTAATTTTTTAATTAATCTTCGAAGCAGCGCTCTTCACAGAAAGCCATCTGATCTTGATTAAAAATTGCTGTGAAATCCATTCCCCTATATGGCAATGTAACCTTTTGCTGTTGCTACCCTTCCCATAAAAACTTGCACCTTTAGTTTTTAATTAAATTTATCCAGCCTTTCTGCCCCTGGATCTGCTTATAGATTTGTTTGCGTAATTTACGGGCCTGCTGTCACAGAACTAGTTGGTTGTGTAGGAAAACAGAGGCAGGCGAAGGTCATCTCTTCCACCTTTAGCCTTGTCTTTCTGAAGGGAAGCACACCCAGGTTCTCAGCTCTTCTCTCATTCTTTCATCATCAGACCTGACTCAGAGCAGTTCCAATTTACAAACCTGATTTGTGAGCACCAAACTAAATAATTACCAGAGCTTAACGCAGAAATTTTACATCCTGACAACTGCAATTCATCTTTCTTCTGCTCCTTGATTTCTGTTTACACAACAGCATTTGTATTAGTCCTCCTTTTCATCTGAATTATTTGGGAACCCCACAGATTCACCATCAGCCTTCCAACAGCCATCTGAATGTAGGACTCCGTATCTGAGTGTATTTAAATGCACATTTTGGGAGCTTGTCAAGTGCTCCATATGGCTGTGAAGCACTTGCTTGTTCTCTTTGCTGTTCATCGTTTCCAACACTTTTCTTTTGCAGACTTTTTTTTCAAAGTTCTATCTCCAATCACAAATATCAAAGGGCCTATGACCAAGTCAGTCACTCTGTTTTCTGCTAAACTGGCAGTTCAATGATTCCCCTTTTAGAACATATTAATTCAGCAGTGTTAACTTTGCACATATGTATCACTTCCAGTTTGCTGTGGTCCAATTTCTTAAAATTCTGTGCAACACTTGACTCAAACTGTGGAAAAGAGTCCACAGGGCCATCTAAACACTTATCCAGAGTGAATGGCAGTTGTGGTTCTAATTTTACCTTGAATCCCTGAATGTATCCAAATCCTCATCATTTGTTCTCTCTGTATAAGTATTTTACTGTGCAGAATGACTGGATGAAACATGGGCAAATGATACAAAATGTGATTTTTTTTTATTATTTGGATTTTTTAGACTAGGGTTAGGGAGCTCTTTTACGAAGAAGACAGTCCCGATTCCTACTATTTATTCCTAGATCTGTTTCTGTTTTGTTTTTCAAGGGTTCTGGATTAAAAGCACAAAACAAAAAATATTTTTAAAATGCACAAAGGAACATTGTACTGTCCTTGCCCAGGAGAGAAAGGAGCCAGGCAGCAACCTCTGCACTTCGTCACCTACAGCTTATCTGAGCTGTTTCTGGAACATACTGTATCTTAGCTTATTACATGAAAACTACTAATTGTTCCTCCAGATAAAAATCAGAGATGATCTTGTCAAGTAAGCTATATTGGCTAGCATTAATTATATTGTTTTAATTCCTGGTTAATCAAGACCTTGGTCAGCCTTTTCCAGATTGTATCTAAGGCTGGAGTCAGGCTGTTAAGTCTAGAATAAGCAGCTCATCCTGCCCAAGACAATGTTAAGCTTCTTCCATGTATATCTAAATTTTCCACATGTCAGAAGTTTTGAGGGGGGTCACGGGGATGGAATAAAAAAGAAAAATCAACATTATTAGCAGAGATAGCAGATAATCCCATGAATTAAGGGACAGAAGTCAGCAGATTTCACTCAGTACGCCCAGTATCCTTAACTACTCTGCTGTTACAAAATACAAGAAAAATACATTCTTCGTTTTCTGTGTTAATTGCTGATTTACAGTTTTCTCCTTGGTTGCTTTGCTTTTTCTTTTGTTATTTTCTACAACCATAACCTTCTGATTTAGATTAGTCTTCTCCCCTCCAACCCCACTCTGCTTTGTTTACTGCCTTAATTCACATCATAATACTGAAGGTTTTTAAACCATGATTTTTCCTCTGCAGATTGTTGGGTTTGTTGTTGTTGTGGGGTTTTTTAAGCAATTCTTCTTCAAATCACGTGGCTTATCATTTGTGGATCGCACACTTTCTGCAGTGTAAAATACATATCTAAAGCTGAATGCACATAAATTTGTGTCTATTTGTCTATTTCCCCCTCCAACTTGTTCAGACATGATCATGCTTTGAAATTTGCAGGACATTCTTAATATCACAATGGGATGTAATGCCTTTGTCTTGGAGAAGGGTGCAAAACATCTTCCATAAAGAAGTTGCTCAACTCTATATTTAAAATGCCCAAAGTTAAGGTCCTACCAGGAGACACAGTATGTACTCCTCAGCTTGAAATTCCCCATGATATCCTCCTCTCTTCTCCTCTTCCTCATCTCTTGGAGGGTCAAGCATTCTCACCTGGAGAATGACTTCAGCAGATTTTTCACCTTACACTTTGTCATAAACATTTAAAATCATTTCCCTCAGGGTTGTCTGAAAAATCACAGATAATTAATGACACCATTTCGGATGTCCTCAATAGACTCAGGTCTATTTCAGTTTTCCAACCACAAATCTCCATGTGACATGGAGGTTTTTTTGATGGTGGTGGTGTTTTGCAGTTTTTTGTGCTTTGTTTTTCAAATACTTCCTTACAGAAGCAAATCCTCCTCAGAGTAGACTTTTGGGTCAAACATTATTACATTTTCGCTTATATTTTTCATATATTTTCCTTAGCACACTACCCTCCAATTTCCTTACAGCAAGAGGTGAACCATTGAAGTCTCCTTTCACCAAGGAATTGAAAAGGAGACAAAACCTCTAATGCTCACATTTTTTCTAACTATCATAGAAATAAAAAAAATATATATATAAAAAAAAAAGAGGGAAAAAAACCTAAATTGAATCTCAAAGTGCTTTTTGATCTTTGGATTTTTTGTGTTATATAGATTAATCACTTTTCTAACAGAGGAAAAAACCTAATCAGTGTTTGTATACGTACTCTATTTTCTCCTTTGCTATATATTTATAACCTGGATCAGATGTCCATACACTGGAAACAGCACTTCTAAGAAGTCCACGATGATTTCCCAAGAGATGCCTTAACTTGATCCTTGGCTCATTTCCATTGAGCTGCCTCTTGGGGGAAGAAAGTTCAACTTCCTTCACCACCATCTTCATTTTATTGGAATGGAAAGTGAATCGCATGGAAACAGGAAGATTCCAACCACAACACAAAGGAAAAAAAAAAAAAGAAATAAAAAAAAAAATCTTCTTCAAATGAGAAGCAGAAAGGGGGAAATTTGGAGACTAGTTCATTTTTTTTGCAGCACAAGTTAATCACAGCTGTCCTCAAATTAGCACAACTCCAGAGCTGCCATCTGCATAGCAGCACGCAGGGCACGAGAACTCCATCACTTTGCTCAAATTAAAGGCCAGCAGTGCTAAAGCCCTCCAAAATAACTTTACTTTTGTTCTGAAGATACATTAAATCCCTAATCTTTGTCAACATTCTCTGAGGAATGCAGTCATAATTCCATAAAAATGAGGGCGGGTTGGTTTGCTGATGGCATCAGTTGGGAACAAACGTGCTTTGGCTTGGAATGGCTGGGACCCTGCATCTTGGAGGAACCTGGTCTGGTGGGAGGTGTCCCTGCCC
>NW_015091360.1:538310-567730 GCF_001431845.1 Calidris pugnax | reverse complement strand
CCTCTGAGCAAAATTATTTGATTTGTCAAGCAACATTGTCCTTTTAATAGAGTGTTGTGACAACAGAACAGTAAAATTTTACAACTGAACAGTAAAAATGTAAATATTGAAATTACATTATATGATCTCAATATCTAACAGCGTTAGCCACGGAAAGAACGGCACGTCTCCCAGTGTGCACATTACCTTCCACTGATACTCCAGTTGCTCACTCCCACATCTTCTTGTGGCTTTCTAGCTTTGTACTTTTCTATCATTAGAACAAACTGATTTTTTTTGCTTTCAAGAAAAATACACTCACCCCACATCTCAGGGTGGAAAGCACAGAGATACTAAACAATAAACCCCTAAAAAAAAACCCAGCCCAAACAGACTCCCCCTTACTCCAAACCCACCAACAGAATGAAAACACCAGAAAGACCCAACCCCGAGTGATACTGGTTAATACTTACAGGTTTACTCATTTTAAGGTTTGGGTATTCAATATGTCTTAATTTAGTACGTGTACATCTGAGTTTCTGGAACTGCAGAGCTACACTTCACAGGGCAGAGCACAAAAAATACTCTGCACTGTGTCGCAGACTGCTTTCCTTTCCGCTACACACCGGGTATTTGAGATGATCTGATAACTTTGATTTGATAGATCTGATAACTCACTGCTGGTTGTGCACAAGTGCTGGAGCTAATGAAGTTTTTGGTTGTTTGCTGGAGGGGGAAGGAAGAGATGCAGCAACTTTTAAGCAAACTCGGTGATGCCGTATGAATCTTTACTACGGTGGCCATTCTTAAATGTTCACTTCCATTCCAAAGCAGCAATTTTCTTTCTGAGCTTACAAGATTATTTTACCAAGATGACTTTCCATGAAGTTCATCAGTAACTTGACCACCTTCACTTACAGCACCATTTGTGTTTAGAACTGGCATTACACCTGCTTCCAGCACGACCAACAGGCAGTATAGAAATGGAGGTGGTTATTATGGAAACGCAGGTCCTTATTTTCCGGAGTACTTAGGAAAGATATTTATTTAAATATTCAAAGCACATCATCTCCTGACTCAAAGTACAGCTTCTCCTTGAGAAGGCAGAGCACTCAGCATTTTTGCAGCTCAGCTCCACGCTGAGCAGATGTGAGCAAGACACATATTTAGTGCCAATCTCCTAAAAATCCAAGTGACATGCGAGCATCACACAGGAGGCGGGTGGCAGAGCCCGGGCCCAAATTCAACTCTTTAAACAGTGCCTTGGTCAGGAGACTGTTTTCTGACTGCAATCCTTGACCTGTTCCACTCTCAATATTTTCTTCTACCAGTAAGACAGCAATTCAACAGCACCCCATGAAGAACGGGTCATAGAACCATGGAATGGTTTGGGTTGAAAGGGACCTTAAAGATCATTGAGTTCCAACCTCCTTGGTTTCTAGGTTTCTGTATTTTATATATAAATAAGCCTATATAAAGAGGTTTCTATATTTTACGTATATATATATAAAAAGACTAAAGCAAACAATTTATTTAAATATTAATAAATCACACACTGGGAAGGTAGGATGGGGAAGACAATGTTTTGTAATTTAAGGAAATGAAGTGTGAAAGAATAAAGCACCCATTTTCGAAAAACTGGCATTCGATTAAAAGCTTCTCAGCTAAATGTGAAATACATTAAAAATATACTGCAAAGGGAACTCTGGGTCTTTGGCATCCAATTTGTTGCTGAACTGCTCATTTATAGGCCACTCGCACAAGTTGGAATACAAACGTAACGCGTAAATTACACAGCCCCAGTTCAAGATGTCTGTGAACTAAAAATAATAAACCAATTCAAGTCTCATATGAAGAGCCAGATGTTCCTCACGCTGGGGAACCGGGGGTTTCATCTGAGGATGGTTTTCCACCTTCCCTTTTGGGTTGCCTTAGGAGGAGCCTCACGCTATCAGTGTGGGCAGTCAAACACCTGAGCAGCAAAGCAGAAGATCTAGTGCGATCCAAGAACCTTACTACAGGCACCAAAACAAACTTAATTTTTTAATTAATCTTCGAAGCAGCGCTCTTCACAGAAAGCCATCTGATCTTGATTAAAAATTGCTGTGAAATCCATTCCCCTATATGGCAATGTAACCTTTTGCTGTTGCTACCCTTCCCATAAAAACTTGCACCTTTAGTTTTTAATTAAATTTATCCAGCCTTTCTGCCCCTGGATCTGCTTATAGATTTGTTTGCGTAATTTACGGGCCTGCTGTCACAGAACTAGTTGGTTGTGTAGGAAAACAGAGGCAGGCGAAGGTCATCTCTTCCACCTTTAGCCTTGTCTTTCTGAAGGGAAGCACACCCAGGTTCTCAGCTCTTCTCTCATTCTTTCATCATCAGACCTGACTCAGAGCAGTTCCAATTTACAAACCTGATTTGTGAGCACCAAACTAAATAATTACCAGAGCTTAACGCAGAAATTTTACATCCTGACAACTGCAATTCATCTTTCTTCTGCTCCTTGATTTCTGTTTACACAACAGCATTTGTATTAGTCCTCCTTTTCATCTGAATTATTTGGGAACCCCACAGATTCACCATCAGCCTTCCAACAGCCATCTGAATGTAGGACTCCGTATCTGAGTGTATTTAAATGCACATTTTGGGAGCTTGTCAAGTGCTCCATATGGCTGTGAAGCACTTGCTTGTTCTCTTTGCTGTTCATCGTTTCCAACACTTTTCTTTTGCAGACTTTTTTTTCAAAGTTCTATCTCCAATCACAAATATCAAAGGGCCTATGACCAAGTCAGTCACTCTGTTTTCTGCTAAACTGGCAGTTCAATGATTCCCCTTTTAGAACATATTAATTCAGCAGTGTTAACTTTGCACATATGTATCACTTCCAGTTTGCTGTGGTCCAATTTCTTAAAATTCTGTGCAACACTTGACTCAAACTGTGGAAAAGAGTCCACAGGGCCATCTAAACACTTATCCAGAGTGAATGGCAGTTGTGGTTCTAATTTTACCTTGAATCCCTGAATGTATCCAAATCCTCATCATTTGTTCTCTCTGTATAAGTATTTTACTGTGCAGAATGACTGGATGAAACATGGGCAAATGATACAAAATGTGATTTTTTTTTATTATTTGGATTTTTTAGACTAGGGTTAGGGAGCTCTTTTACGAAGAAGACAGTCCCGATTCCTACTATTTATTCCTAGATCTGTTTCTGTTTTGTTTTTCAAGGGTTCTGGATTAAAAGCACAAAACAAAAAATATTTTTAAAATGCACAAAGGAACATTGTACTGTCCTTGCCCAGGAGAGAAAGGAGCCAGGCAGCAACCTCTGCACTTCGTCACCTACAGCTTATCTGAGCTGTTTCTGGAACATACTGTATCTTAGCTTATTACATGAAAACTACTAATTGTTCCTCCAGATAAAAATCAGAGATGATCTTGTCAAGTAAGCTATATTGGCTAGCATTAATTATATTGTTTTAATTCCTGGTTAATCAAGACCTTGGTCAGCCTTTTCCAGATTGTATCTAAGGCTGGAGTCAGGCTGTTAAGTCTAGAATAAGCAGCTCATCCTGCCCAAGACAATGTTAAGCTTCTTCCATGTATATCTAAATTTTCCACATGTCAGAAGTTTTGAGGGGGGTCACGGGGATGGAATAAAAAAGAAAAATCAACATTATTAGCAGAGATAGCAGATAATCCCATGAATTAAGGGACAGAAGTCAGCAGATTTCACTCAGTACGCCCAGTATCCTTAACTACTCTGCTGTTACAAAATACAAGAAAAATACATTCTTCGTTTTCTGTGTTAATTGCTGATTTACAGTTTTCTCCTTGGTTGCTTTGCTTTTCCTTTTGTTATTTTCTACAACCATAACCTTCTGATTTAGATTAGTCTTCTCCCCTCCAACCCCACTTCGCTTTGTTTACTGCCTTAATTCACATCATAATACTCAAGGTTTTTAAACCATGATTTTTCCTCTGCAGATTGTTGGGTTTGTTGTTGTTGTGGGGTTTTTTAAGCAATTCTTCTTCAAATCACGTGGCTTATCATTTGTGGATCGCACACTTTCTGCAGTGTAAAATACATATCTAAAGCTGAATGCACATAAATTTGTGTCTATTTGTCTATTTCCCCCTCCAACTTGTTCAGACATGATCATGCTTTGAAATTTGCAGGACATTCTTAATATCACAATGGGATGTAATGCCTTTGTCTTGGAGAAGGGTGCAAAACATCTTCCATAAAGAAGTTGCTCAACTCTATATTTAAAATGCCCAAAGTTAAGGTCCTACCAGGAGACACAGTATGTACTCCTCAGCTTGAAATTCCCCATGATATCCTCCTCTCTTCTCCTCTTCCTCATCTCTTGGAGGGTCAAGCATTCTCACCTGGAGAATGACTTCAGCAGATTTTTCACCTTACACTTTGTCATAAACATTTAAAATCATTTCCCTCAGGGTTGTCTGAAAAATCACAGATAATTAATGACACCATTTCGGATGTCCTCAATAGACTTAGGTCTATTTCAGTTTTCCAACCACAAATCTCCATGTGACGTGGGGATTTTTTTGATGGTGGTAGTGTTTTGCAGTTTTTTGTGCTTGTTTGTTTTTCAAATACTTCCTTACGGAAGCAAATCCCCCTCAGAGTAGATTTTTGCGTCAAACATTATTACATTTTCGCTTATATTTTTCATATATTTTCCTTAGCACACTACCCTCCAATTTCCTTACAGCAAGAGGTGAACCATTGAAGTCTCCTTTCACCAAGGAATTGAAAAGGAGACAAAACCTCTAATGCTCACATTTTTTCTAACTATCATAGAAATAAAAAAAATATATATATAAAAAAAAAAGAGGGAAAAAAACCTAAATTGAATCTCAAAGTGCTTTTTGATCTTTGGATTTTTTGTGTTATATAGATTAATCACTTTTCTAACAGAGGAAAAAACCTAATCAGTGTTTGTATACGTACTCTATTTTCTCCTTTGCTATATATTTATAACCTGGATCAGATGTCCATACACTGGAAACAGCACTTCTAAGAAGTCCACGAGATGCCTTAACTTGATCCTTGGCTCATTTCCATTTAGCTGCCTCTTGGGGGAAGAAAGTTCAACTTCCTTCACCACCATCTTCATTTTATTGGAATGGAAAGTGAATCGCATGGAAACAGGAAGATTCCAACCACAACACAAAGGAAAAAAAAAAAAAGAAATAAAAAAAAAAATCTTCTTCAAATGAGAAGCAGAAAGGGGGAAATTTGGAGACTAGTTCATTTTTTTTGCAGCACAAGTTAATCACAGCTGTCCTCAAATTAGCACAACTCCAGAGCTGCCATCTGCATAGCAGCACGCAGGGCACGAGAACTCCATCACTTTGCTCAAATTAAAGGCCAGCAGCTCTAAAGCCCTCCAAAGTAATTTAACTTTTGTTCTGAAGATACATTAAATCCCTAATCTTTGTCAACATTCTCTGAGGAATGCAGTCATAATTCCATAAAAATGAGGGTGGGTTGGTTTGCTGATGGCATCAGTTGGGAACAAACGTGCTTTGGCTTGGAATGGCTGGGACCCTGCATCTTGGAGCAACCTGGTCTGGTGGGAGGTGTCCCTGCCCAGGGCAGGGGGTTGGAACTCCATGATCTTGAAGGTCCCTTCCAACCCAAACCATTCTATGATTCTATTTCTGCTCCCCAACTCCAGCATATCTTACCCACCCCAGCCTCTTTCCACCATTACTCCTCATGTGCCATGCAGGAAAAGGGCATTATTAAATTAGTGTCATAACCTGTCTCTGACCCACATAACTTCAAAAAGAAAACAAAAAACAACAACAACCACCACCCAATACCCCAACTTCATTTTCCTTATTAATAAAGTGAGTAAAACAGCAAAGCAGGACAATGAAATAATCTCAGGCCACACAGAGGTAAAGAACAGAAGCCATAGCGAGCCCATTCATTAATTAAGCAGAGAGGAGAAACACTGAAAAACGGAGCTATGAAGTAGAAAAAGAATAATTTAAAAAAAAAAGATGTTTCATTACAGCAGTTCAAAGATATTTAATACATTTCCAATTTTATTAAATTTTTAACAAAATTGTAACTAAAAGAAATAAACCTCAGTTTATCACTTCTACATTTATGACTGACATCAGAAATGCTTCAAATTAAAATCTTTCCATGGCAGTGACAGCGTCAGATAGTTCTGAGATTTGCTAAAGAGGCTTCACCCCATCACACAATAAATGCATTCTGAATTAACAGAAAAGACAACACATTTGCAGGCAAAGAAAATTCCACTTCTTGCCGATTATCTAAACAAACAGATAACATCACAGATACGGAGCCGTATTCTTATGGGAAAAAGAAAACAAACCCCTCATTAAAAATGCCCTTTGCTAAGCACTTCTACATACAGCAGAGAAGGGACCAGCCTCCTGATACCATTATGCAACCCTTCTGTACCTACATGTATTGATTTCCACATACAGTGAAGTGATAAGATATAATCAATGATCTAATTAGTGACAAGACTGAAAAGAAAAGTATTGTATGTGTTCTCAGATAGAGAAAATCAAGACACCAGGTCACTCTGCAGAAGAGCAGGGATATGAAAGGTTTAAATTAGCCTGGCTTCAACGTACCATCTCTAACTGTGACGACAGCCTGATGCTCCCCAGAAAGTTGAAGCATCTTTCCCCTAAAACCGCACCTAAATATTTTTTTCCACTATTACATATGGAAAGAAAGCCTCTCTGATCTGACACCTTGATGCACATTACTTGAAAAGTCCTGTTTGCAAAAGAAGAAAACCATTTATACAGAGGGTAACACCCAAATAAGAGAAGTTTCAATCATCCTACAGAACGGCTTTTAAAGAGCCTACAAAATAACATTAAGAAATAAATTAATTTTTGCAAGCCTGTTCTGAATTAACTTCTTTGCTAAATCAACTTTAGTCCATCAACTCAGACTATGCTTTGACTTGACTAATGACAACGTAATGCATCTTGAATGCACCTTTGAAATCTAAACTAGAATTAATTTATCAGTTAATTCAACACGCACACCACAACTTCCTGACTTCCAGTAGCCACCTTGCTTAACGCAGATGGCTAAAGGGAAAGCTATTTGTAAAAAAAAAACCCGTGCTTGCTTAAACAGAGTCATTCAAGAAGCACCATGACTAACAAAGCTTACCTTCCTACAGGTTTGTGCCACGTGGTTGATTGATTTTGGTCAAATTAAAGCTCTTCCCATGCCCAAGACATTTATGAAATCACCCTCACCTACGCCAACTCCTCTGGGTCTCAGGTCTTTTCTTCCTCAGTTCAGGTACTAATGTAGTCTCTCTCCTTTACTCAACTTTCTGTTGTTATAAATATTTTTGAGATGTTTGTTTTGAATTATTAGCCTTTTTCAATAAATATTGGCAAATATCTCAAAGGGAGGACGAATAAACAAGAGATGAAACCCTAAGACAGGCAGACGGCCCAATCATAATCAACTTCCAATGGTCACTAAATTCCTTCTCAGAGAAGGGTACCTTGGTATATGGAGAAAGCTCAACACCTTTCATCACACCTGTGTTGTATTACCCACAGCTCTCAAAAGCTAATGGGAACAAAAGAAATTGCACTGAATCACAGAAAGCCTGAAATTCTGGAAGCAGAGAGTCAAGGCACCACCTTGCCTGGAAATTAAGAGCGATGTTGGATCTATTACCTGGTTTGACCTAATTAACTGCTTACTAAAACTCTAGCAAAGACAAAGCAATTGTTCTTCAAAAAGTGCTAAACCTCAGGACTTAATGCTTAAGCTTCCCCCTAGGCTTTAACTCCATTAACCAGAGGTGTTAATTAGACCGAGGTAGGTAAATCAATCAGGATCACACCTTTAAAGCCTGGACTAGACAAGGCCTAACCCTAATATATATTGAGTGGATAGATTTATTAGCATGCTTATTAGCATAACTGCCTAGGAAATATCCCACTAGGCTTGTGAGCATCAACCTATAAGGTGCAATAATATAAACAGATTAAAGGTTTATTGTAACAAAGAAAAGTGGTGGCACTTACATGGGGCTAAGTGAATATAGGCCAGTTAAACTTGACATCCACTTCTCCTTTAATTGGACACAGGCTAGAACCTTCCAGCGATATTTAAATGATAAAGGTCAAACTGTAATATCTCCAGATGAAACCTTCAGCAAAATAATATCTGTTACTGAGTTTGGTTCTGAACTCAGGATGACAATTCTGTAGTGGATGTAAGGTCCTCATGGCCAGCACAAACACAGTCCTGGTGCATGGTATGACACCCACAGAACCTTCCATTCTAAAATACCTAAATACTACCTAAAATAGTCTTAGGTTTTTTACTGAGGGATAATCTACACTGTACAGTTACCACTAATAATTCCACAGGGGAATACACAACAGGGTAAGAGTATGCACAGAAAAATGGGAGACCTTTAGGGACTGGAAGGGGCTATAAGGGGCTCCAGGAGAGATGGGGAGGGACTCTTGATCAGGGAGTGGAGCCATAGAATGAAGGGGAACAGTTTTAAACTTAAAGAGAGGAGATTTAGATCAGATTTTAGGAAGAAATTCTTTGCTGTGAGGGTGGTGAGAGCCTGGAAGAGGTTGCCCAGAGAAGCTGTGGCTGCCCCATCCCTGGAGGGGTTCAAGGCCAGGCTGGATGGGGCTTGGAGCAACCTGGTCTGGTAGGAGGTGTCCCTGCCCAGGGCAGGGGGTTGGAGCTGGATGGTCTTTAAGGTCCCTTCCAACCCAAACCATTCTATAATTCTATGAGCTGATGTTTAACTGACAAACAATAACTTGCTCACACTGCACCAACACAAGTGCCATTACTTCAGGCTAAGCAAGACTCATTCTAACTGAGAAAACGAGAAAAAAAAAAAAAAAAAGGTAGCTCATTACTCCTTGGCCATTTTAGCAACGTGAGTGAGTAGCTCTGGAGCGGGGCAGAGTAGGTGCCATACAGGTATAACCTGTATTTTCTTCTTCCTGAGGCTTCAGGTGTAAATACAGCATGATGTAAAAGCATCCACAGTGTACAGGCTGCTTTGGAAATTATTACAAGAGGGACTTTTTAATTTCATATTTCTATTTTTAAGGAAGCTAAATAGAACAATTCCAAATTACTTTCTGCACCAGGAGTTCTCCAGCTTTTTGAAGTTGAACAGTTTTATTTGAGGTTATCACCCAACTGGGAAATCCTGCTGCCCAAAACTTCAAGCAGATTAAAACGCTATGGTTTTTCTAGAGCTATCTTGCTGAAAACAGTCCTTACATCCATACCCCTCTGAAGATGTTAAGCATGTGCCAAATCTCCTATTTTAGGCTCATCTTCCATCCATCTCCCTTATAAGGGCAAAGTTTTCCAAGTTTGCATCAATCCAAAGCACTGATTATATATTAAAAATGTCGTGCTAAAATGCTAATTAAGTTATTAAACAATTATTTCCCATTAACTTTTGCAAAATTATGTCATTACCTTTACAAAGAGGGGAGGAGATGAGATCCCAGTTACAGTCTCTCTCAACCAGCACTACCACCTTTCAGGGTTTGAACCCAGGACTAAATCACAGCAGGACAGGGGTTGGCAAGGGACCACACAATAATCATACTACACAGAGCTCAACAAATGCATACTTTATTAATAGTTTTCTATTTTTTCTCCTCATCCAACAAGTACACCACATACACTGCAGAGTTTATAAAAGGTGACTTTTCAAGGGACTATGGTAAGTTCTACGGACTATGATAGTTCTAAACCACATTTTAAAACAATCAGTAGATATAATAATTTTCCTTCAAATTTGCTTCAGGTTTGCACTCACTAAACAGAAGATATAGCAGTATTCTAGAGAAGGAGAAGAAAAAATAAAATAGTCTTTCTACAGACTGGCCTTCCCTTCAGTAAGTTAAGGCAAGGTACCCATTGTATGCACATAGCTCCTCAAGAATGATGTAACCAACAACAGAATTCCAGTCTTATCAGAGATTGGAATGCTTTCCTGCAGACAATGTATTCGGTTTTTCTTACTGCTGAATCTTTCTTGCCTTGGCAAGTCATGAAACTTTGGCTCCAACCTCATGAAAGCCTAGATTTGATTTGATACTATTTGAAAATAGCCAGATTTTCCAACACTGGCTTTAACTTCATGAGTCTTATTAATGAAGCAAAAAATAAGACAAGATGCAAATGCAAAAAAAAAAAAAAGTGGAAAACAAAGCCTTTAAAAGGCACCGTATTCATCACCTTGGTATTTCTCCACAGATTGAATATAATTCCTGAAAACTTAAGAGATGTCAGATATGCACATCTCATTCTATGAGCAGGAGGCACCTATTTGTAACTCCAAGTTACACAATCTGAAGCCTAGCAGAGATTTGGGGTTGGGGTAAGGGAGTGCTGGTATTTTTATTTGTTTTTTTATTATTATATTGGTCTACAAAGTCAAAAACAACTCAAAAAAACCACCACCACCACCCCCAACTCCAAACAACCAAACTCTAAACAAGATTCTGAACCAGTAGCCTTTTTCCATCCCTGTCTACAGCTGGAACAGCACACACTTATATTCTCCTCCTCTTCAACATACACAAATTGTGGTTGTAGCTAAAAAAAAACAAAAACACTTTAGTCAACTGAAAACAAAAGCAGCATTCTACTGGATTTTTAATTTGGCCATATCTTTATGGCCAAATGTTGCTTGAAACCTCCACAAGTCAACTGTTTAAAGCAGATGGGAAACCAACACAGTATTCAATAATAGGCAAAAAAATGTTCTTAAGGCAATAATACTGAGTCACAATCAGGCTACCGAGCACTTTCTAAAGATCATATCAAAGCTAACTAAAAGACTTAAAACCTGAATAAACAAATACAGACAGACTAGAAGGATAGGCATCTTGCCATTCTGGAGAACAATTAGGAATATTAATTTTCCAATCGACTTTCAAAAATCCAACTGTCATATTCTAACTCACCCGCTCTTCCAGTTCTTATCTGTGATGAATTCACCCTTTCAACGTTTATAGCCTTCTTGCCAAATAATAAGTCTACTTAACTATTTAATGTACTGCTTTTATATGCAAAAGGTTGTTTTATATTTTACAGAAGGAAAAGTCAGGATACTGGGAGTTTTAGTCCCTCCGCAGGTGAAAGTAACTGGGAGAGTCATAAATCCTAGGATTTTTGCTTCATTCTACATGATTGCCAGGGGGAGGGAAGATACTAAAGAAATGCCAGATTCCTTCTCATATTAAAAGTTTATTTGAAAAGTTATTTTAGAAGTGCTATATCATTCCTCAAATGTCATTACTGTCTAGTAAACCTGCAGAACACAATGAAATTTTGCCCTGTGTCCCAAAAGCAGACAAGTAGACAGCTCTGGTTTGCTCTCAGTTCTTTGCAGGACAATTCCCTATTTCCAGGAAGGCCAGAGAGGATGGGCACAAAGGGAAGCTCTTGCTCATCACTACTCCTTAGTCCATTCTCTTTATATTTCAGTGTCCATGAAATTAAAAACAACCAGGATTTCTCAATAAATGCATCCTGCTAAAGCTAGATTACTTTTTCTTGTGAAGAAATGAGGAACCCACAGGAGGCATCCCACGGCATTGAGCGTACATACACCGTAACAACGACCATCTGTTCAGGCATGCTTGAAAACCTATAGGTTTTGATCTTTCCATTTATTTTTTGGCCCAAAGGGCACGGCTTAGAACATGGAAGTGCACAACAGCTACTGAAGTGTCAACACAGGGGGGGGGCAGGAGTTAAAACTGCAACATCCACCACGCAAACATCTACCACATCCTCCATGGATGAAATTCGTTTCCGCAGAACTGAACTATCCACATTATCCCTCTGTAATTGTGGTTGAGCTGGTCCTTAATGCAGCTACACGATCATAGAATGGTTAGAGTTGGAAGGGACCTTAAAGGACATGGAGTTCCAACCCCCCTGCCCTGGGCAGGGACACCTCCCACCAGACCAGGTTGCTCCAAGCCCCATCCAGCCTGGCCTTGAACCCCTCCAGGGATGGGGCAGCCACAGCTTCTCTGGGCAACCTGTTCCAGTGTCTCACCACCCTCACAGCAAAGAATTTCTTCCTAAAATCTCATCTCAATCTCCCCTCTTTCAGGTTAAACCCCTTCCCCCTCATCCTATCACTCCCCTCCCTGATCAAGAGTTCCTAAACAACATGTAATGCATGTTATATAAATAACCTATATAACAGGTCAGTACATAATAAAGTTTCCAAGGGATGCAATGCTTAGTAGGAAGACCCAATCTTGAGATGGAGACTAAGTTCTGCTCTCAACCCAAGAGATACTTCAGCAGGGGCCGTATTTCCACAGGCAACTTTTTCCCTTTGGACAGAGAACAAATAATCTAGGACCTTCCCACGAATTTAATTTAGGAAGACACGTCAACATCACCTCCGTAAAAATCATCTTGCTTTTCATTAAACCTAGCAATTTCATTTTGATTAAGAAACACGAGGATCCTAATATTTCAGTTAAATGAATAACAAATCCAGAAATCTTGCTCTAGTCCCTAATGCCAGTTCTGCCCCACCCACGCTTCTCTGCAAACTTCGAAAAACAAGCCAAACGGGCAAAAAAAAGTCTCCCAGCAAGAACATTTGAGCTTGGCACACAGTAACTGCACTCCATGGCAAACATTCTATTATGTAAACATTTATGAATAATTTCTTTGTATTTAAATTAAAAATTAAAATGGAAATATACGGCTGCATCCCACAAGGGTTGTTTTAATTAGTGTAATGAAATTAACTCATGTTAAGTATCAGCCCACTTAACCAAACAGAACCTGCGTGTCCAATAGATTTTGAATAAAAAAAGCCATCGGACGGTACCAGTGACAGAAGCCAGATGCCCATACCAAACACCCTAAGACATATGGAGAAGTCTCCCCATAAAAAAAGGATTTTTTTGACTTTTAGAAGTAGTATTTTGGCATGGGTGGAAGTGAGATAGCACTACAGCAAGTAAATTAATCTGAAAAGCAAAAATGACAGAGTTGTATTATCAGCTACGTTACATACCAAGTCGTTCCAGCAAGACCTTGCCATTTAGGACGTAATATTTTCATACTCCGGCCCCACAAGATCCCAGAGGCTCAACCCACATTTCCTGATTTCTACAACAAAGAGTGTCATTAGCTACCAGCATCATCAGGAATGCAGTACTACAGTAACCCAGCTTAAAGGAACCTTTCATCTAGTTTGAGAAAAACAAAAGTATGGCGAGACTGGTAGGACAAGTTAATCAACTTTTAAGCTATTAACCATGGGCTTCAAACGAGACAGCTCAACTAGTAAGCACAGAGTCTTACATGTACAGAACCTTTGCTGAACTCAAGTTAATACAAGTATTAAATGTTCAGTTTAATCTGCTTATTCTGCGCCTTCACCTCAGTTTAGTCTGCTTATTCTGATTCTCTACTTCCTTTTGTTTTCATTTGATTCATTTATCAAGTAATGCATAATTTTATAAGATTTAGCTGCTAAATCAAAGTCTCAAAGGAGGTTTTCCTCACTACACAACTCTGCAACTGGATTCTTACCAAGAGCACAGATTCAAAAATTATTTTACTAATATGCTGCTGCTCAAAAAAAAAAAAATATCCGTAGTATTGGGTTGGGGTTATGACCTTTTTAGGTCTTATCTTTTTCTGCAAGTTGTGTTTAGATGTTGATTTTAATAAAGCATTAAAATATTCTTCTATACTTAGACTCAGTCGACTCTTGTAACTCCTAGTCATCTCATGACTTTTAGTTCATTACATTCTTGTATTTAATTCTGCCAATCTAGCTGCAATGGTAGCCAAGACCTCTGAATACAGACCCTCTGACTATGGCTCTTGTTGTTGCATCCTCTGCCATGGGTGGTGTGAGGAGCAGAAAAGGCCTTGACTCCGGGTAAGCGCTGCTCAGCAAGAGCTAAAACATCCTTGTGTTATCAACGGTTCTTTAAAAAAAAAAAAATATCCGTAGTATTGGGTTGGGGTTATGACCTTTTTAGGTCTTATCTTTTTCTGCAAGTTGTGTTTAGATGTTGATTTTAATAAAGCATTAAAATATTCTTCTATACTTAGACTCAGTCGACTCTTGTAACTCCTAGTCATCTCATGACTTTTAGTTCATTACATTCTTGTATTTAATTCTGCCAATCTAGCTGCAATGGTAGCCAAGACCTCTGAATACAGACCCTCTGACTATGGCTCTTGTTGTTGCATCCTCTGCCATGGGTGGTGTGAGGAGCAGAAAAGGCCTTGACTCCGGGTAAGCGCTGCTCAGCAAGAGCTAAAACATCCTTGTGTTATCAACGGTTCTTAGCACAAATCTAAAACATGGCCCCATGCTAGCTTCTGGGAAAAAAATTAACTCTATAGCCCAGCCAAAACGAGCACAGTGGGGCACCGTGACCAGCTCTGGGGCCCTCAACGTAAGAAGGACATGGACCTGTTGGAGCAGGGCCAGAGGAGGCAACGAAGATGCTCCGAGGGCTGGAGAACCTCTGCTGTGAGGACAGGCTGAGAGAGTTGGGGTTGTCCAGTCTGGAGAAGAGAAGGCTCCTGGGAGACCTTAGAGCTCCTTCCAGTCCCTCAAGGGGCTCCAGGAGAGATGGGGAGGGACTCTGGATCAGGGAGGGGAGCCATAGGATGAGGGGGGAGGGTTCTAAACTGAAAGAGGGGAGATTGAGATGAGATCTCGGGAAGAAATTCTTTGCTGTGAGGGTGGTGAGACCCTGGAAGAGGTTGCCCAGAGAAGCTGTGGCTGCCCCATCCCTGGAGGGGTTCAAGGCCAGGCTGGATGGGGCTTGGAGTCACCTGGTCTGGTGGGAGGTGTCCCTGCCCAGGGCAGGGGGTTGGAACTGGATGATCTTTAAGGTCCCTTCCAACCCGAACCATTCTAGGATTCTATAAAGTCCCTTAAGCTCCTAATGTAAAAATATACAAAAACTGCATAGTATTTAAAAAAAAAAAAATCATGGGGAAAAACCCCACCCCAACCGAGCTGCTGAAGAATCAGTCCTGTTTCACCTGACTGGATACAACAAACCAGGGGATTCAAAAAATGCCTTCCAGCAACCCCACAGCCAACTTGCCTGGAACAAAACTCCACTCCCCACTCGACTCAGACAAGTAACACTTCTCCCTACCTACCCAGGCTGGCTGTGGTACCACCATCGATTTCTTGACGGCACGTGTGCACTGAGCTTCTAGAGATCACAGGTTAAATATTAGAGATAATCCCGTTGCAGTTATCTGTAATTTGTTCACATAAACGTTGATTATATTGGCCAGGCTGGTGGAATAAAACCACTTGCTATTCCACTGCATGACTGCAGAGCTCTGTGAGCAGAGTTCAGCTAAAAAAAAAATAAAGCAATGAAGGTGGTGTTGCTGGCAAAGAACTCCATTTTCCTTACCTGCAGTTCCTTCTGTATTTTCTTTACCAGCGGCGTCGACATGAATGGCTGCATCAGGAAAATCTGCAGCCTTCAGGAATAGTACCTCCCAAAAAGCTTTTGTTTAAGTAGTTAAGATTGATTGCAAACATTTGTGCCTCTGCTTATTTAATTTCACAGAAAAAAAATACCAAAGGATAATTTATCTTGAGTATTATTTTCAGAAATCCTGATTCTTTTAAATTTTTTTAATATATTTTTAAATGAAAACTGGAAAGCTCCTCGGTCTTCGGCAGCACTCTTCTCATCACATGGCTTTTTATTAACTGTTTGATTCTTAGAGCTCCAAACAGCAGCTCCAGAAGTCAAGCTACAATTAGTCACTGAAGGTGCTCAATAGATGAGATTAAGCCAGTTCCAGCCATATCCTGATTAAATCTACATACACCAAAGAAATTGACTTTCCTTACAAAGTTAGCAAATGTGTTTGCCTTTTACAATTTCAATAAAATTTTTTGCTTTTCAGCATGGATACCTAGGGAAAAAACACACTCAAAATTACACCATGTTGGCCAGTTGCAAGTTTTGACCCAACTGGCCAGCGTCCATCAAGGCTGAAAAAGAGAGAAGAACATCCCAGGTATCTGAGAGGTTCAATGGAAATGAGGAGCAGGCAACTCATACATCATTGAACTCCCTTTTTTTTTTTTTTTTTAAGCAAATATTTCAGTTATTCTCAAAGACCCTATGCAGAATTAAAGCCTTACGTATCTGAGAGGTTCAATGGAAATGAGGAGCAGGCAACTCAGACATCATTGAACTCCCTTTTTTTTTTTTTTTTAATGCAAATATTTCAGTTGTTCTCAAAGACCCTATGTAGAATTAAAGCCTTGCTGTTCTGCAAACCACACAAATATAAGGTGGCAGCCTCTATCTTGCAAAGTTTACCAGGAAAGTTAACGGCACCATGAAGGAGTTTCCTATTCTTCTCAAGACTACTGTTTGCAGGGTAGTAAGAACCTGGTTAGAATTTCTGTAGATTTTACAAATCTACAGAATTAGATTTTAGAGAATTATATAAAATCTATAATCTTCTTGTATACATAATAACAATTAATTCTTTGTCCAACAGTTAAGTACATTCTACTGCATGTGTGTTATGAAGACACCCAACTAACCAACAAATTTGTTATGACTTCAGAAACCATGATATGCAAACTCCTGTAATCTCAAGATCTGCTTTTAAAAGAATGAAGTTTCTAGTAATTCCAGGACATTTGTTTGCCAAAGTTGAATTTGGCCCAGCATGAGCCAGGCCACCGAGATGAAAATGCCAGGCATACTGGGATTTGATGTTTTTGGGTATCTTTTCAACACAGTCTCAATGTCAAACAGCAACAATGAAAAGAGAAATAAAACAAAGAGCTATTGAGGTCAATGGAACATTTCAAATAACACTGCTATGTGCTTTCTAATCAGACTCGTTAGTAACCCTTATACTTCGACTGCTTAACTCCTTTCATCATAAAGGATCTTGAAACCTTTTCAAGCAGAAGTGCCTACACCTCAATGGTTTACAATATACCTTTGATACTCAGCAGAGGAAATCCCCGTGGGCTACATAACTGTTTTCATTTTGTCCCATGAAATTCCGTGCACTTTTGGATGATGTATAAGCTGCTAAAAGTCCAAATTTTTCTCTTCTCTTGCATTCCTGCAAAATTATTGGCAGCATACTATAGTCATAACCAGAGGTTATAAAGCTGGGCTCACTTCACCACCAAAGCAGCAATGGAATTGCCAGAATCACTTTAACTGGGCAGCAGAAAACTCTTTCCTCCCGCAGCCTCTCAATTTACCTTCCAAAAGTCACCATGAGGGTCAGAAGATCCTTTACCTCCAACCATGACACAGTGATCCTAAAAAAAACCACCCCAGATTCACCACATAGCTACAGTGGCCAATATTCCCTGAGGGGGTAAACAAAGAGAATTATTTTCTTAAGTCTTGGATAAGGGAAAAGACTGCATGATCAGTCACGTCCAGAATTTTTCTCAATTTAAAACTTCTTTTCTCAACTTAAAACCTAAATTGAACCACCCATCCCACCAAAGACTGACGGCTGACAATTTTGTTGTACAGTCAAATACTTTAAGACATCGTTGCCGCAGTTCAAAATTACATCCTTATTGTTTCCCATTAATTAAAGCCAGGAATGTTCCTGCACAAATTATTAGAGAACGTAATTTAGGTTACACACTCAAGACTTTGAAACATGGGAAGTGGTAGCTTGATAGTCATCAGGGCTGCTTTGGATATTCTACAGTGTCATGCAAATGCATCATGATTGAGTCTTTTCCTTATGTAATACCATTCTTTCATTAACTTTATCTTCTTTACAGTGAAGAAAAACAATATACAAATGGCTGAAAAAGGCAAATGAGCAAAGCAACCAAATACAAGCAGAGCAGGACCCTCCCATTGTAGCAACTTCCAGATGAAGAATGTACTCTCATTCACTCTCAATTCATTGCCATGGGAAGATTTCTTCTGGTAATATGTTATTCCTTCTCAAGATGCCAAATACTTTTTCAGGATTAATGAGAAAAAGCAGTTTTTGGTCTAGGGAACCTTGAGCTCTGAATTCCCTTTTGCTTTGTTTTTTTCCCCTCCTGCTTCAGAATGAGACACGCAGAACAAAGATTTATGCTACAAGAGAGTTCATAAATGAGGGTACCACCAAGAGCAGAATGTAAACTACACCCCTCTGCCTCAGAAGGAAGGACTTACACAGCTTCACCACACTTTAAATTAAAAACAACTGCTAATTTTTTTTCCAGTGTCCCTAGTTTTTGGGCTGGGGAGGGGAGAGGAGAACAAAACAAAAAAACCACCCCAAAACCAACCAACAAACCAATTGATGGTTGTCCTCCTTTTAATCTGTGTCATTCCTGATCTTATCAATCTCTATCCTACCCTTTCTGGCCACGGGACAGATGACTATTTCTTCTCCAGATAGAATTTGTCCATTTTCAGGCCCAAAAGAACAGCTGATGACACCGACTGAAATATGAGGGGTCTATGGTGGGAACTAGTCCCAGTCCTCATCCACAGGTTTCAAGTGATCCTACCCCAGGAAGGCTCAGAGCTGCAGATGTTACCCAACCAGAGAGAGAATCTCAAAGAGATGTACTGCCTGAACTTTTCTTCCTGGTGCTTCAAACTACATGGAGTTACCCCTTGTCGTGCTACACTCATCCCCAAACTAGGGATTTTTACACTGGAGTTACCACGACACTAATCACAGAATGGCTGAGGTTGGAAGGCACCTGTGGAGATCATCTCGTCCAACTCCCTGCCAGAGCAGGGTCAGCTACAGCAGGCTACACAGGACCATCCTATGAGGACAGGCTGAGAGAGCTGGGGTCGTTCAGCCTGGAGAAGAGAAAGCTCCGGGGAGACCTTATAGTGGCCTTCCAGTATCTGAAAGGAGCCTACAGGAGAGCTAGAGAGGGACTCTTGATCAGGAACTGCAGCGATAGGACAAGAGTGGAAAGTTTTAAACTCAAGGAGAGGAGATTTAGATTAGACCTTAGGAAGAAATTCTCTGCTGTGAGGGTGGTGAGACACTGGAACAGGTTGCTCAGAGAAGCTGTGGCTGCCCCATCCCTGGAGGGGTTCAAGGCCAGGCTGGATGGGGCTTGGAGCAACCTGGTCTGGTGGGAGGTGTCCCTGCCCAGGGCAGGAGGTTGGACCTCAATGATCTTTAAGGTCCCTTCCAACCCAAACCATTCTATGTTTCTATGACCATGTCCAAATGGGTCATGAGTATCTCCAAGAATGGGGACTCCACAACCTCTCTTGGGTAGCCATTTCAAGACAACGCCCAAAGTGTACGTAGTTTCTCATTTATGATAAGCCCATCCAAACACTATATTTGGGCATTCCTGCCCTGCTGCACTTCAGAACATGAAAGGTTCATCTAACTTTGGGATTATACATGCCTCAAAGCCATGTGAAAGAAACAGGCTTTCCTGAGCACAGTCACAAGACTCTCCAAGCAAAACATCTTCCCAACTCTATTTCTATCCACATAAACTATCTACAGGTTACAGCTCAGGGGCTCTGTGTGGTTTGATTAAAACATTCAAGGAAGTTTTTATGACTTTAAAAAGAACCCTGATAACTGCTACCTGCCCTTCTATGCAATTCTAAAAGGGAGACAGACCTGCTGCAGTTCACAGTATGCACATGAATGAGAAGAGCTGAACAAGACTTGAGTAGCTCGGTAGCTCACCTGTGGAATACCAAAGAAAATCAAGATCTTCCCATATGATATCCATGAGATCTCAACCAGAACTTCCAGAAAGCTTGAGGAAGTCCTGGCTACAGCAGAGACATTGCCTCAGCAAACACAATGCTGGAATTTTCCTAGACCTTTCAAAGATGACTGATTCTGCTCTGGATGGAATTGACCAAGAAGGCAAGGAGAAAGGCTGAACATTTTGCAAGGCAAACAAATTCAGTCCTGCGTTCCATCAGCACTTACTTATGCAATAAAAGTGTATGAAGGTGGGAAGACTTCTCAAAGTAAATAATCTTCATCAAGAAGACTTCTTCAGGGGATGCCTACGTGAAGGAGGAAATCTACTGAGAGGAAAAAGCAGTATTTTTTTATTATTATTACAGAGACTTGAAATACATGAAGAATAAAACTACCTTGTGGTGGAAGATTTCAGACCTGCACTGGACACCAAGCAGTCTCAGTAGAGGAAAACATCATCTTTACCAAGAAGTACCAGTATGTCAACATTAACTTCGCAGAAACAGCCACACTTTGATTCACTCAAAGATGAAGGATGGAAGAACTAACTCCAAGGTGTGTAATCATCCGGCCTCGACAACACCACAGAAGTGATGTAATTTTGAGACGGGAGGTGTGCCTGCTCAGAAGAACCCTCATGAAATCTCCTCTCCCCCTGTTTAGCCAGCTCTGGGAAAGCAAATAACGCTGGGCCACACCTGGGAATCTTTGATCTCTCCTGCTTCAGGGAGAAGGAGGAACCGCCAGCCCAGACAGATAGATGAAGTGGGTCAGAGCGTTTCTTCATGACATGAAGTTTCTTGCAATCAACAGATCTCCTGTCTCCTGGAGTTGGCTCTTGCAGCCAGATCATGTGACAGAGCCAACTTCAAAGCAGGAGTCTGCTACTGAGACAGCATCGCAGGGTCACACGAGCTCTTCAGGAGCTTTTCCATTAAGAATCATTTTAGATGGGTATCACAGAATTCTCAGAAAGCCTCACAGACTTCCCACAAAGTCTCCATTGAGAGTTTAGAAAAGAGGAGAGGTGGAATGCTAGAGAACAGGCCCTTGGAAGGACCGTCATACAGCAAGAGGCATTTCAAAGACCAAATAGTTTGGTTTTAACTACCCTGCTTCTTTAGGGCTGCCCCAAGGCCACCAACAAGACCAGACCTGCTTGCTCTGCTGATAATGAGATAGGAAAATCAAGTGCAGACAGAGAGCACCCTCCAGGACACACACCCCCCCACCCCCTCAAGCCCCTCGGCAGCCTGGCACTTGTTTGGCACAGCAAGACGTATGTCCTGGGCAGCTCAGAAGACAGCAAAGGGCTAGAAAAGGGGAGTCTTGCAGGGCAAATTGGACATATGGACATTCTCAGCCTAAGCACCTACTGATCTCCACCAAACACAGACCTTGGCACTGAGAAACAAAGATAAAACCCAATGATGTGAAAAACCAAAGAGCTTAACTAGACCTTCCCTGAAAAACCTAACTCCTGAACTGATCTCCACCAAACACAGACCTTGGCACCAAGAAACAAAGATAAAACCCAATGATGGTAAAAACCAAAGAGCTTAACTAGAACTTCCCTGAAAAAACCTAACTCCTGGTTACCTTCAGGTAGAGAAGAGAGGGCAGCTACCTGTGACGGAGAGACAGCTGATGCTGCTTCACCTGCTCCTGTCCTTGTTGGAAGGCAAAGTGTAACCACCAGCCCTTGGCAGTGACACACATCTGGAATTGTGGCCTTATGGCTACCATGGGCAATCTGGGCACACACCTGGTGTGCCAGGTTTGGACTCAAGGCAAACACACTGAAATTGTTAACATAACAAGAGATTTCCTTTAAAAAACCCAAAGCCAACAGCCACTGGGTTCAAGAGGTCTCCTAACGTCATAGAAACAGCACGATGGTTAGGCTGAAAAAACCCTCTTTTAATTCATCGCTGCTATTTTCAAGTATTTATAGTCTTCTCGATGAAATACATCTAAGAAACCATCAACCAAAAACCCAAAAGCTTTCAGTATAAAAGCAACTCAGATTTGACTCAACCCTTTTTTTAGCCTGAACATTAGAATAAATTTAACCATATTCACTTTCTCCTGTTACCGCTTGCAATCCTGCAATTGTACCCAAGTTGGTATGTCCATAATAATCAGTTACAAAAGCTGGTTTGGTCACATTTCATAAAGACAAAAAAATCAAAGAAAAAATTTTATCAAGTTTAATTTCCAGCTCAGGAGATACCCCTTATTTAACAAAGCGTACGTTACTCAGTTAAATGTTATGTAAATGTTTTCTTAAACAAGAGCATGCATTTAATCGCTGCTCTGAAAATCAGGGCCCATGAAAAGCCCATATGTGGAAATGTATTTATTGTTATTTTTAAATGGTTCCACATGTACAGTTACTCAAGTGTAAAAACTTACATTTTCCAATACAGCAGATCAAATATGAAAAGCATATCAAATGGAAAAATGCAGTAATAGTGGAAGATTTATCTAAGAAGAAAATCATGACAGTCAGTGCTATGATTTTTACAGTACTAACACTATTAAAACACATGTTCATGCTGCGGCCAAAAGAGTTATACTACAGGCTTACAAATAAATATTAAAAAGCAGCAGTTTCCAAATGGTGGTCCAAAAGGCCGTGGTTGGCACATGGTCCTATTTAGAGTATTTTCCTTCTCTATTAGAAGTGCACGGTGGTCTTGAATATATTGAAGGAGGGAAGCTGTTCCATTGCTAAAAAAAAATTTGGAAAACCCTGTCTCAGGGAGGGAAGCTGTTCCATTGCTAAAAAAAAAAAATAATCTGGAAAACCCTGGCTCAGTTTAATTTAAAAAAAAAAAAAAAAAAAGGTATATTTAAGAAGTCAAACAGTTAACCTCTCCTTTCATACCTATTCAATACCCATTAGAGGATCTACAGAAACTGTGCCTAAGTCAAAACTAGTAATTATTTAATAGTGTTTTCAAACATATCCAAGCTATTTTGGCAAATTGGTGTCTTTGGAGCTACGTTCCTCATTTATAGTCTGAAAGGCAGAGGCTGCTCATACTAATCAATTATATAACCCTTTCTTCACATCTGAAAAGCAAATATAAACTCTCAGGGTTTTTCAAGACCTGAAGGCCCTCTCATTAATTAGCTAAGCCAATTAAAAGATGGGGTTTTTGAACATTGCTCAGACAACGTTTTGTTTAAATAGTTGCTTAGGAAACCCCGTTCTGTTCAATGTTTGAATTTATAGTTTCAACGACTAACTGGAATTCTATAGCAGAATTTACTATCCTTGACAAACTTATCAGAAGCACCATTTTATTCCTTAAGTAACCTTTAAACTCTCCACCGAAGTAAGAAAGTAAGAGATTTGTTGGAAACTGTATCAGAAGCACCATTTTATTCCTTAAGTAACCTTTAAACTCTCCACCGAAGTAAGAAAGTAAGAGATTTGTTGAAAACTGACTGGTTTTCATTTACCTGAAGTCAAACACGACACACAAGCATGGGACCCAGCAGTAAGTTATCCCTCAACTTCAGCCAAGCCCAACCACAGGGGCAACTTCTGTCCGCTGCAGAAATTGAAAAAATGCCTAAATCTGTGTGTATTATTGTGCTAACCTGGCACACCAGCCTTTCAGGTAGACACAAGGCTCATTTGAATGTGACATGAAGCTATATATTTATGGTCTAGAGTGTGGGGTGGACCACAATTTTATGCCTGGCTGACAAATAAACCCATGTTAAAGGGTCCATCTTCAGAAACAGTTAAAAATACCCCAAACACAACGTGCTCCATTAGTATTTCACATTTAAAACCTATCAATGGCTAAAGCCAACTCAGTCACACAGGAGGCAAGCTGGTTGCAAAGATACAGAGCTATAAGGCAAGAAAAAGGATGCTCTTCGTACAGTCTCACCCGCCTCCAGGTGGGTTGAAGGGATTTCAAATTGCTAACGTTTTCACTAATATTGTTATTAAACTCACTATGGCCTCCTAACAGCTACATCCTGGCAATAATATATTGCTCAGGAATTGAGCTTCTTGTCTTCCTGATACCTACCAAGTTTACTTTTTACTTTGTCCACCTGATAAAAAGCCAACGTGCTTTGCCAAGACACACACACATCAGATTGCAATAAGTAGCCGAGTACGTTCCAGACTGTATTTTTTTTACAGAGAATAGTCACATTTTACGCTGTACTGTCAAAAATCTGATTTTTCTTCCTAACTCAGCTGTATTTTAGGCTAACTTTTTGCCGTTTATAACTTGATTGGCACTTCAATAGTCGTACTATATATAAAATGCTGCTGGTACCAACCGCCCCACGCGGCCAACGCGACGAACTATTATCCTAAAGAGGAGGCAAAACCTTTGCGAATGTGCACAGTCTGCTCAGAAACAAAACCACAAAATAAGAATAAAACCGTATTTTCTTTTCCCAACCAAGTTTCAGAAAGTATTTAAGGTTCGATAGTTGGGGTTTTTTTGGTTTTTTGTTTTTTTTTCTTCCTGCAACAGCAAACTTGTTTCAAAGTTGGTTAAAATGTTTGCTGTTATAATCTCTCCGGGTTGCTAAACACCTTTCAGGGTACAAAGTCACAAGTTCTGTGGAATGCTGCTCTGTGTACTCTGCCACCGCCAGCACAACCTCCCCGGGTAACACACACACACACACACACCCCCCCGTACAAACACCGGCTGCAACTGCCCAGTTAAACCTCGGCGCTTTTAAGCTTCGTTAGCAACACAACACACAGCAGGTTCCACTTTATGACATAAAGCATCTTCTTCTGGGTTTCCAACCAAGTCCTTCCCGTGCAGCCAAAAGGGTTTAAAAGATAATCCCGGGAAAGTCAAGGAATCACAGTAGTTGTGGAGAATGTAAAAAACAGAACAGGGTTTCCCTACTCTGCAATACGGTGAAAAGGCATGTCAGCTGTCCCTCCTTTTTAGTATTCATTATTTTTTGGGTTTCCCTACTCTGCAATACGGTGAAAAGTCACATCAGCAGTCCCTCCGTTTTAGAATTCATGATTTTTTTGTAAAAAATGATAAAGAAGATTTTATTTCCCCCCCCAACGTTCTTTCAAGTTGGACTGTTCTACATAACCACCGAATGATAAAGAAGATTTTATTCCCCCCCCCAAACCGTTCTTTCAAGTAGGACCGTTCTACATAACCACTGCACTTCAATCCATTTATGCTATTAGTAAACAAGTATATATGGTAGCGTATATTTATGTCTATTCCTTGTCACACAAACGCGATAAATTTCAGCTCTTGAAACAAGTGGCCTCGTGAGCCAGGATTTCAAGGAACAGCTGGAAACATTCAGGTTCCTCTCATGTGTTAAAAAGCTAAGACAACACATGTTAAAACTTAAGACAACCGAGATTACTGGCTGAGCATTCCTGCAAAACTTAAAACTGTGCTTCGTAACATTCAGAAAAGGCTCAAATTGGAGGCTCCTGACAACTTAGCCCTTTTCCAGGACAACGTAGCCCATGTCTGACAACTCTGAGATGTACGGAAGGGCAACTCCAAGAGATTGCTCAACACCCTGAAGATCGATACCTTTACACAAGCAGCATGACCCAGGGAACCAAGCAGGGAACTGGGATCCTGCAACTCTGCAGTTTCGTGCTGGGGCAGAAACCAACACGGATCCTCCCGGTTTCTTAAATGAAAAACTGATGGTACTCGGTGACGCAGAGTTATACCTACAGAAGCACTGTAAAGTTCTCTGAAGAGATATATGTGTCCCAGTAGAGCATGAAAGCTTCTCAAGTAACAAACTATTACTGCTCCATTTTTAGGAACTTTGGCAGTAAATAGAAGATTAAAATGTGACACTATCTCTTTCAGAAGAAAAAAAAAAAGGCATTTCTCTAGTGTTTCATAGAATTGTAGAATGGTCAGAGTTGGAAGGGACCTTCAAAATCATTGAGTTCCAACCCCCTGCCCTGGGCAGGGACACCTCCCACCAGACCAGGTTGCTCCAAGCCCCATCCAGCCTGGCCTTGAACCCCTCCAGGGATGGGGCAGACACAGCTTCTCTGGGCAACCTCTTCCAGGGTCTCACCACCCTCACAGCAAAGAATTTCTTCCTCAGATCTCATCTCAATCTCCCTGTTTTCAGTTTAAAACCCTTCCCCCTCATCCTATGGCTCCCCTCCCTGATCAAGAGTCCCTCCCCGTCTCTCCTGGAGCCCCTTTAGGTATTGGAAGGCTCCTATAAGGTCTCCCCCAGAACCCTTCTGTTAGCTCAGCAAAGAAAACACATTTCCAAAGGGAAATGCTCAAAAAAAAAAAAAAAGCATATATGAGTAAGCCAAAAAAATTTTAAAAGCTCAGAAAAAAACAGCTAGCATGAAAGGGGCATTAGAAACCCCAACAACTGGAGCAACTGCTCAAACTGTGGAACTTACAATTCTTATTAAAAAGATTCCATGATTTTGTTTTGTTTTTGTGAAACAATATAAAACATATAATTGAGTCCTCTAAACACCTATACCTCCATAAAGCAAAATTTAAGAAGTTACAGACCATTATCAGAATTTTTTCATCTGGCTTATCTTAAAACAGCTAAAGTGAGGTTTTAGGAAACACCATGTACAAACAGCATGAGAGACAAACTACACAAACAAACTTTAAGAACGTTTCTCCTTGCATTCAGAACACACACACACACAAAAATAATTGCAGATAACTAAATCAGGCCTAAAAAGGTCTTCCATATATACTAGAGGTACCCTTGGAATTCATTATTTCTTTTTATTTCCTCATTAATTTCAACAGGATTGAAAAAATCTTGCTTGGGTGACAAGGTGTTTGTTTTGTTGGGGATTTTTCCAGCCATCACACAATATTTTAGCATCACAAAAATTTCAACTAATACTTTAAAAAAAACCCCAAGCGTATCCTTATCTCAGTAGATCTGCTCCAAATGCCAGCAGAAACAAACACTATCCCACCCACAAGCTGTAATTAAAGAAAATACTCTTCATATCTAAATCACCTCAAACTGTTAAAATACATAGTCCTGCTGCAAAGTTGAGGAGTACCTTGACCTCTCGACTCTAGAAGTCTCATTCATTAAGGTTTTCTACATGAAAACACAAAAATAATAGTAATTTAAAAAAAAAGAGGGGGAATAAATAAAAATAAAAGAGCACCTTGACCTCTCGACTCTAGAAGTCTCATTCATTAAGGTTTTCTACATAAACACACAAAAATAATAGTAATTAAAAAAAAAAAAATAGATAAAAATAAAGAAGCAAGCATTCGGGGCTGTAACCTTGAACCTTGTTTTAATGTGAAAATAGGTGAATTCTGAAGTAGTTTTGACAGTCAGCAGAAAAATATTAGCCCCCCTCATCAGCTGGAATATACACCTGGTCTGGCTGAGCTCTTTCCCTCTTAGTATTGTTGACTTCTGCCCAAGAGTGAACTAAAATTAATTAAAATAAGCAGGTCCTATCTATCAAAAGTACAAAAATACGTCACAACTACAGCTTAAGCCGAAGATAGGTAAATTCCTATCGATTTGCAGAAGTAGGTCGTCTATTTAACCCCGCAAAGAAATTAAATGTTCTAATCAACGAGTGAAGGCAGGCAATTCTCAAACCTGCCTGCACCCAAACATAGGAAGGGAAAGAAAGGAGATGCAGTAAAACCTGTTCCGACACGCTGTACGTTAGAAATCTGACTCCCAGATTTCCTAGGAGCCAAGCTCTACAAGAAAGACGCAACGAAAAGCAGGTTAAGAACAAGGTAGAACAAAACCTTTACGAAGCTTCCACGCACTACAGCATTGAGGAAACCCATTAAAACAGCATTTTTGTAGTTTAAAAAGGTCAAAAAGCGAAAACTCAGAGGATTTATTCTTAATTTTGTCTTTGAACACACACACACACAAGCCCTTCAGAAGTGTCCTTGGATCTTAAATTAAGCATACCTTCCCTACAGATCATGAAATTGGCAGTATCAGACAAAAATGTTTGGCTAAAGCAAGATAACTAAACCGAACATCCGTAATTCAGCAGAAAACATGAAAACGTTAGGAAAAAAAAACAGACTTAAGAGTACCAATTATTTAGCATGAGGATTTGAACTTTACGTATGGCAGCCTTCTGAAATGACAGAGCCAAAGAATGACAGCTCAATGAAAAATTCCAGCAAAAAGTCATTTCAAATACAACCAAATGCACAGAAAAAACACACCCACCTTACTTGTCCCTTTGTGCACAGCCCCATTCAAAGCTGCCTTCGCAATCCCAGCTCTGCTGGGCTTGTTTGTAGGGTGACAGGTAATTATTTACGCCCAAATTTTACCAGCAAAGCTGGACAGAACATACAGTTAAGGCAGTTGAAGCCTGTGTTGATATTCTCCAAAGCACTCCTGATGTGCAACGTTTCTTTCCCAAGAATTCCCACTAATTTACAACAGCAGAGGATTCAACCCCAGACAGCTGGGCTGGGATTTTACTCTGCTATTGGGTTATATTACATTCCTGGTGACAAAAGTTGTTGACATTAAGGCTGAATAGTAGAACTGGTGCTAGAATAAAAACCATCTTGCATAGCCTTCCAACATTTTTTCACCACTGACAGCACTTGAATGGCCCAAGAACTTTGTTTAAAAAGTTTAAGTACAAGACAGATTTCATAAAATGTGATCAAGGAAATCAGTTTTCTACTCTGCCTTACAAAAAGCTGATGTTTTATTGGCTTTTCATGTAGCCAGGGGTACTTTGTCATTGCCTTTGAAATGATCCACCCATTTCTTCTTTACTTTCCAGTTCCTAGGAAATTTATAAACTCCGGGCCCAAATGTTTCAGGACTCACTTTCCCCCAAAGGCCGGGTGATGAGTTCGCATACGTGGCCAACCGTTCCATTAAGGAATGGGATTAGTATCCCAAAACCCATCGACATCTCCACCACCGCTGAATGGTGTAATTGGAATTACCACTCATCAATAGGCCCCCGATCGGCTCCGAGCATCGCTAACGTGGGGCATGAGAACAAGAACGGGGCTTTAAAAACCTCAGTTGTTTTCCTGAGAGGGTTGTCACTGTTGCGAGACGTGACTTGGAAAGCTTATGAGGTGCAACTGAGAACTTACTCAGCTGGAAGTAATAGAGGGATACTTTCACAAGAGGGTTTAAAAACCAAGTGTGCAAGTGATGTAACACCAGGAGATAGAAAAAAAAAGGACAGGACAACAATGCGTGCAGGAGAGGAATGAAACGCATTTATGTGAAAAGTAGAATTGTTACTCAAAAGGGTTGGTTGTTGGTTGGTTTTTTTTCCTCCTAACTCTTTTGCCTGGTAATAACAGTGCATATTTTAGTACCATCCATTTGCGCATTCCACTTGGGAGACAGCTAAACACTCATTTAATTTGTAGAACGGTGCTGGATGCAATAGCCTCATCTTTCTGCTTCTGCCAGAGTTTATGACTATTTATTTACTAATTTACTTGGTTATTTGATCACAAGACTCTAGACTTTTAACAACATTTACTGACCAAATCCTGAGCTATGTGGAAAGTATATAAACATTTAATTCACATGATTATGTTGAAACACCATACATGTTGTCCATACTAAGGCAAACACTAAGGCAAATTCCTAT
>NW_015091360.1:505422-538300 GCF_001431845.1 Calidris pugnax | reverse complement strand
AAACACTTAATTCACATTATTATGTTGAAACACCATACATGTTGTCCATACTAAGGCAAACACAGAAATTCCGAACTATGAAGCCACCATTTTAGCTCTCAATTTAGGAGATTTGGGACCAGAAACCTAGACTGTACTTGCACATGAAAAATAAGAGCATGTCTTAATTTAGAATTTCCTGGCTATTACTGATGTAAACAGTGCAACAGAAATTTATGTACTTTTTGGAGACTGCAATATTTTAAAATGAAGTATGTTCTTAAAGGACGGTTATAAAAATATCCATCATAGTATTTGTAGTCAAATATACAAATTAATATATTTACAACTGAGCTAATATAACAGTTTCTTTGCCAAAAACATTTGTCACTTGAGTAGAATAAACAAGTATCTTAAGTTTTTAAAGCCTTCTGCAGTTCAAATTTCTCATTTTACTGCCCTTATACATCCACGTGCTTCTCTTCATTTATCTCCATGACTATATTACATTAAAATGCACATAAATTCTGCATTTGGTAAAGGGAGATGAGAGCAGATTTTCATAAAACTAAAATTCTGAATGGTGTTCAAATATATGCAGATAACATTACTGGGTTTTGTAATGCCGGCAGAAATTAGGTCCTATTCATTTTTATGGTTTCTGTTACCAAAGGGAAAACAAAGAAAGAGAGTGCTCCATTCCTTTTCTTAAATGCAGGAAAAAATGAAAAGTCTCAGAAGCACAATTCAAAGTGGTGCTCATTTGAAAGCCGAGGAAAAATATTTTTTGAAAAAGAGAAGTGTTAACATTTCAAACCATTATTTGAAAGCTCTTAAGGGAGAAGTCAAGAGAAGGCAGGACAGGATTACAGCAACAATATTACACACAAACACAGAGAATCTTGTAAAGAACAGCGGAGCAAAATAAGTTGGCGGGGTGGAACATTATGTAAAATGAAATACATAAATGAGTCAACGATTAAATTTATTATTTTAAAAATATCCACGAAATTTTGTTCCATCACGTTCAGCAGACTTCACTGGAGTTCCTCACCATCTTCCTGCTGTAACCGTGGGTCTTTTTCCCCCACCGTTCTGTTTTCTCCAGAATCAAATCTCATTTGGAAGAGGATCATAAACTTGTTGGGGCAAAACCAATGGCACCCAGTGTCTGTTCCTTCCCATGCCTTTCCCCACTGCAAGGAAGCAGGGAGATGGGAGCACTGCTCAGCCACAGATTGATCAACTTCAGACGAGCAACACTCAGACTTTTCTAAAAGACAGCATTCATCAAAAAACACTAATTTACCAAAACCAGAACAATCCAGCTCTAAGAGAGTCCTGTTATAAGGCTCAGCATAAGCCTCTGAGCGAGGATGAGCGTATCACCCCAAGACAACGCACTGAACAGCCCTGGTGCCGACTACAGATGGTTGAAACCCTAACTTGAAATGGACAATCTGGCAATTTTACAACTTGAGTCCCTGTCACCACAGGAAAATGCCACAGAGCTGGCTATTTGTTACTTCAAAATCTTTCTTTCATCCACAGAGTCTGTGAAAAACTTTTGAAACCATATTCTCACCCTCAAATATCACAAGAGTGTATCAGGTATCTCACTATTTTCAAGAACAGGACAATAAAAATATGGCTTAGCCTTATTCTGCTTAACTTCTGGTAATTGTTAAAGTCTTAAAACCATGTTTCTTACCCTTCACTCGCATTTTCTAAGACACTCTGGTGAGAAGGGGCTGAGAGCTGGTGTGAAGGTAGAGCTATGGGACCATCGAAGGACTCCCTTATGTTTAGGTCCTCCTTGGAAGACGCTTCCCAGATGCATTAGTGGCAGAATGGCCGAACCCAAGAGACAACTCAAGCTTCAGCTGTACTTCAACTTGTTTGTCAAGGATTCAGAGACTGCCATAAAACAACGTATATCATCAGAATCTAGCTAAATCCGTGCAAAAATGTAAATTACACACTTGATTATGGATAGCAGGACTCTGTCTGCTCCTTCAAGCCGCATCACAAGAGTTTCTCAAGGGCCACCATAAGGCGATGAAAAGAAAAATACAGTGTTGAGCTCCTCAGGTGGTCAAAAGCTTCTCTATCAGAATAAGATGCTTTCAACTCCTTTTTCTAAAGCCTAAAGAATGGTCAAACCTTTTTAGGTCACCTTTTTGGTAAGCTTTTATATTTTCAGGGCTACAATTTAATTTACAAGTACATTGTTATGGTAAAATTTTAATCTACTAAAATATAAATGTGTATAGAAGAAAGACAATTAAGCTTCATCTGCAAAAAATATTAAAGCTGCCAATATAAAGTGCACATATGAAAAATTAAGCCCATAAAAATATATAATGAAAGACATCTGGCACAAATGTCAGCCCTTCGCATGCTTATTTTGTCAGCTGTCAAATCATGGTAATAAACGATGCTAAAAGGCACTCTGACAGCAACATTCCTGGTGTTTTAAAGAACAATCATAAAATACATACAGCTCTAAGAAAATACCTGCATTGCTACCAAAGTAACCCAACGGGGCTGGTGGTCTTTGGAAAAATATTAATGCTTAATGCTTCTGACTTTCAAATGGAAGTCTGTGCGGGACAGGACCCAAATTATTTCTTTTCCACGCAGACGTTTCTGGAAAAGTTACCTGGAGTTTTGAACAATTACACATGCCATCCTATCTAGAGTCAATGTAGGTAAATACTGTTCCCACGCAACAAATGGCGTAGGGTCGAGACATGCTATTCATATACACTCACCTTTGTCAATAAAAAAAGCCTTTTAAAAATATATGTAAGAGGGGAAAAAAAAATAATAAATCTTCCCACTGATTCTCTGTTTATCTCAAAAAGTGAATTATTTTGGTATGTTTTACTGGTGACAAAAGCCAATGTTTTTCCTCCATGTAAAACACAAATTCTAGATACATTTTGTAATTATGCACAGAGTCACAGAATCATAAAATTGTCTAGGCTGGAAAGGAACTTTAAGTCCAGCCATCATCCTAACTCTGACAAAAACAAAAAAACACATCACTAAATGTCATGCATATGAAGCACTAAAACCAAAAAAACCTTCAGGCCCTCCTATGGTCCACCCAGACCCACAACAAGGAGTTAAAGGGAAATAAAAAACATTCTATTAATGCAGGATTTTGAATTTCATACCTTCCTTTACAAAATATGATTGAGCAGTGGTATCATGGAACAAAAAAGAAGACTGTCTTGAGATGATGCTACATACCTGATGATTTTATATAGCATTATAGTCATCATGTCCTGGAAACCGAGGGAGCAGTAGTAATAAGAGTTAGTCATAAAGACACCAACCTAGTTTCCTGTTCAATATATAATCAAGCTGCAACAAAAACACATTACTTTTAAATAACCATTCCTTAAAAAGTATGCCTGGATTTTTTTCTGCTGTAGTCAGGAAGCTAAATCAGGCTTGCATTTCTTCACCTACCAGGCACACTCTGCCATTTTGCTTTTAATGCTGAGGAAGGTGAAAGAAGAAAGTTTTCACTAGAACTTAAGTTTATTTACAGTTTGATTGTTTTGTTTTGTTTTTTTCCTTTCTTTTCTGCCTTGATGTTATGAAGTAGAAAAGTTTTAGCCTTTCTTACACTGACTCTGCAGTGAGAAAGGGAAGGAAGTCAGGTGAGATGAAAGGGATGAAACAAAGACTCCTGGCTTTAAACGGACCTGCAAGTCCCACTGGGAGGTGGCAAGCGATGGACTTCTCGGAGGAAACCCCAGTACAAAAAACTTTATTAGGTGTCATTTTGCATGAGAAACTGAAGCAAAGCCATCCAACCTCTGAATTGGGGAATTAATGAAGCCTAGGTTAAAGGTGGCTTGCAATCATGCTGAAGAATCTCTATTTGGGGCAAGAAAGAAGACCAAGAATCACAGAATTGTCTAGGTTGGAAGGGACCTTTAAGATCATCAAGTTCAACCATCAAACCTAACCCTGGTAAAAAAACATCACTAAACCATATCTCTAAGCACTACGTCTACCCAGCTTTTAAATACCTCCAGGGATGGTGCCTCAATCTCAACGTGGCATTTTCCAGTTTTCCTGAAACACATCTGGCCTCACAAGGGGTGTCAGACCTCACCAAGGACATCTTCTACCACCCAGAAATCTCTGACGAGCTCGAAGCTGGCCAGCAACACCTTGAGTTCATGACACTTGTCTATACCATGTTACCATTCAGGGAACTTTTTCCTCGACCTTTTTATTGAGTAACACTCAAATTAGACTAACTACATAAATCTCACTGCTTTCACTCATCCAAATAGGAACTAAGCACACAAGAGTAAGTTCTCATAGTGGTTTATGTCTCCAATCACTCACGCTAAAAGATATATACATACAGATATATACAACACACACCCATATATATCCACCTCACTCTTTTCAATAAGTTTTTGTTATCATCAAGACTATTAAAATGAAGCTTTCCACATGAGCAGTAGCTCAGTGAAATATCACTGCCGTTTCAAATGCTTTCTGTATAATATCAAATACTGCCAAGATACTTAATCAGATTGATTATCTGAGGCTGAAGCAAACAACTTGCAGCACTGACAGCCAAAATCATTATGTTAGACGTGAGGAAGGACAAATGAAGGCCTGCACTGCCCCACTGCCAGAGAACACTGTATATTTTCCTCCTGCCTCTGCCTTGAAAATCAACGGAGGCTTATAAAAAAAATAATGGATGTTAAGACACAGCATTATGGCTAGCCCATAGACGAAAAAATAAGACTACAGCTATCAGCAATAACTTTACTGTAGTACAACGAAAAGATCTGTAATCTGCATATTCAGCCTAAATATAAAGCTTTTCACACTTTTTTTTTTAAAGAAAGGGAGTTCAACACCATGCCCCTCAGTACCCCATCTAATCGTCCCTTAAACACATCCAGGGACAGTAACTCCACCACCTCCCTGGGCAGCCTGTTCCAATGCCCGACCACTCTTTCAGTGAAAAATTCCTTCCTAATGTTCAATCTAAACCTCCCCTGTTGGAGCTTGAAGCCGTTCCCTCTCGTTCTATTGTTAATTACCTGTGAGAAGAGACCAGCACCAACCTCTCTACAGTGTCCTTTCAAGTAGTTGTAGAGAGCGATGAGGTCTCCCCTCAGCCTCCTCTTCCTCATACTGAACAGCCCCAGCTCCTTCAGCCGCTCTTCATATGATTTGTCTTCCAGGCCCTTCACCAGTTTCGTTGCCCTCCTCTGCACTCGCTCCAGCACCTCGAGATCTCTCTTGTATTGAGGTGCCCAAAACTGGACACAATACTCAAGGTATTACCCATATATATATCTCAGAAGATTATATTAATATGGTACATGACTTCTGTCAATAGATTTTGAAGCACGTAAGACAACGTCTTGATATAACATGCCTTCTGATTTTTAATTTAAAGTTGTAAGCCTCACAATTCCTCTGCATCAGAAGATGTTCCAATCTCCAGCTGACAAGCAGAAAGAGACAGGCACACAGAAATGTAGCTTGACAAACACGCCAACACCTCTGCACTTGACCGACTCCGTGCCCTCAGCCATCCATAATTTCGCTCTCCTGTGATGATTTTGTGAGGTCGAATGGGGGTTGTCAACAGGTAAGGTCCTTCCTTCACTAACAGGATGGCGGTCACCTACCTGACCACGTATTTTGTCGCAACCTGTGGGAGCGCGGTGTCTTTGGGGCAGAGGAAGGAAACGGCAAACACACAGCACCCCACAAACATGTTTTGTCTCAGTCATGATCACATGAGTTTCATTTCCTTTAGAAACTAGACTTCAAATGAGGAGGGTAGAGAAGGTTAATAAAGTCATAGTTACCGTATTCATTTACTCTCACACCTTTCTCTCTCTCTCCTACTCACTTTCTCCGTAATTTTTGGTCAGCCTTCCCTGTTACATCACACCCATCAGCAAAGAGAAGTTTGGGAAACATTTTTGGCATCCATGTAATTCTTGTAAAAACATCAGGACAAATAATCCTCTCAAAAAAAAAAAAAAAAAAAGAGATCCTAGGGAACGAAGGAAGCAGCACTTTGGCTTTTTACCAACCATTTTACAGCAGAAGTAATTAGTAAGTTACATACCATTGTAAGCAATACCAGCACAAATCCAGCTTCCCTCACCGCTTGCTCGCTCTTCTAATGATGCCAAGATCGTGACAGGCTTACTTAGCATGGTTATTGTTTCCAATTTCAAACCCCTACACTTAATTAAGTTTCAGCTCTAGATGATCTATCTTAAACAGCCAAACAAACCAAAAATACTCCAACCCTATTACTTCACCTTCCCCCCCCCACTATAGCAACAACGCATCAGAAACACTTCGGGAGGATTTTGTTTGTGGTGAATGGCTAAGATTTGGTAAGGGCGTGTGATAAGCTACTTTTGAAATAAATTACACAGAATAACCTATGTTTCAGTAACAAGTATCCAGATCCTGGTCAGCCTTCTCATATCGAGAGAGAATTCTATATATCAGGAGCCAAAGTCATGTAAAAAAAGACCCCAAAAGATGACCAATCAGTTGCATTTCATACATTTTAAGCACAGTCTCCCATCACCTGACAAAAACTGGAAGAACTGCCCCTCCGTCTCTTGTACAGAAACCTACTGCCTTTTTGGATCAAAAAGTATCAGGCATTTGCAACGGCTTTTAAAGTTTTATATAATACATAATTACACATGCATGCATACACATACACCCCACCCCCCCCAATGGAATTCCAGGATTTCCATTCAAATGCAGAAAGAAGAGCTGAAAAGATTGGGACGGCGATCAGCATCTCAATACTCCTTTCAAGAACCAACAGGAAACGATAACTAATGAAAAATTCCAAATATTATTAATACAGGAAAATATGTCCAGCTTTGACAACCAATGCAGTCATGGAATAAACACTTCCATCTTCAGTAGCTGCTAAAACAAACACTCTTTTACAGGCTTTGACAGAGAACAGAATTCATTTCCCCTTTCCAGCTGCACTGCTTCAAAGTCAGTTAAACATCAATGTGACAGCCTTCCTTGGGAGAGCTCAGACATTTACTGTATTATCTTGGCCGGACATGAGCAGAAAGCAGAGACTGTGAAGGCAGAGAAGTCGAGGGGGGAGAGAGGGGAAACCAAGATTGTTTTTCTTAAAACACCTTATGAAGTGTTCGTCTCACTTGTTGCCAGAAAAGTTATTTTTCTTCTTCGTTTCTTCCGTATTTAAAGACCCGGCTCAGGCAAACACAGCACGGGTCTGAAGGCAAAAAGTTCATGAGGACAGAGCTCATCTACACAGACACTACTGGGACACCAGCTCCTCACTCTGTGATACTGGGGGCTTCCTCAAGTGAAACTCAGCCGACCGAGCTATTATCAATGCTCACTAATTAGACCATCTTATTTGCAACCAGCCATCACCCTATTGATTTTCTAATATCGAGGAGACACAGAGTTTAGGTTCTTACCCTAATTTCTGCCACCGACTTCCCCGTACAACCCTTACCTAACAAGACCATCATGAAACTTAATATACATTAATTTCACACAGAGCAACAAGCACAATAATAAGTACTTAATAGTAAGTGGAAAGGAATATTGGCCAGATATTAAAAAGACCCTAATAATGTGTACAGGCCACTAAATTGGCTAGCCACTAATTGGAAAGGGACTCTTTATCTGGGTATAGGTGATAGGATGAAGGGTAACGGTTTTAAATTGAAAGAAGGGAGATTTGGATGAGATCTCAGGAAGAAATTCTTTGCTGTGAGGGTGGTGAGAGCCTGGCCCAGGTTGCCCAGAGAAGCTGTGGCTGCCCCATCCCTGGAGGGGTTCAAGGCCAGGCTGGATGGGGCTTGGAGCAACCTGGTCTGGTGGGAGGTGTCCCTGCCCAGGGCAGGGGGTTGGAATGAGATGATCTTTAAGGTCCCTTCCAACCTAAACCATTCTGTTGTTCTATGAAACTGAGTACCTTGAACAAAAAAAACCAGACACCAGAATACCTGCCATTTGCAAAAGGAGATCAAGAGTATTTCTCAAGACTCTGTAGAAAGCTGGCTGCTCACTCATTGATGGCTCTTCTTACTTCCAGATGTTTAATTTCATTAAAGAAAACCAAAAATACATCACTCCATGTTCTTACTACTGGTTTCCCATGACAGCAGTTGTTACCACTGGCAGAAGTGAAGTGATCCCAAAGAGAAGATGTCTTATGAATTACCTACCAAAATACAACCCAAACTACTAGAGGAAGACTGGCCAAGCCACTAGTTCTTCCATGGCAAATGATCCCTCAAAAGCATGATTGAAAAAATTCCCTATGATACTGAAGAAGTTTTCCATTAGGACTTTGAATACATTTATCACTTCTCTGTGCATACTGTAAGCAAGCTTGAAAAAAACCAAAACAAAACTATATCTCTTCCATTATTGTTAGGGTTTTTTTGCAAATAAACACAGAAGAGAAGACATACCTGAAATACAGCCTAAATCACCGATCTACTATTAAAGAAAAACATAGGAAACAGTAGCTAATAAAAACAAAACGATGTCACATGAAACAGTCTGCATAAATTATGCTATTAAGTGGTAATATTTTTATTTTTTTTTCTTACTTGAACACCAGCTTTGGGCCAAGTTGAAATTCTAGAGCAAGCCTGGTGATTTGTGGTGATACAACTTGGCAACACACGGAAGCTTACACTCAGGAGATCTCCAGATCTCAACTAGTAGGAGTCTGAACCACCTTCTGAAGGGTCACCTCAGGGTTAAAGGAAAGGCAAATCAAGATGCACTCCGTGTACCAATAAATAAAATCACTCTTCTTCACACCTGATAGCAGCCCTGATCTTTAGCTTTTTAATTATTTCAATATTATTTTGTATCTGAGGTTTCTGTCTGGAGGTTGTCTGTGTGAACTCCCACACTCCCCTACCACAGCTGGAGTCAGAAGACACTTCAGATTGTATTTCTCCTCGAGGAAAAGGAAGAGAGGTAAATCAAGCATCCCCTACAAAAGCTTTTTTAACCTCTGCATCTTGAATCCATCCTCTTTCCAAACAGCTCAAACGGATGACCTTCAGGGTACACTGCAGGAGTTGGTCAGTCAGCCAGGCAACTCTGCCTACCATGGGGATACGACGGTGTGGTTTGTTTAAGCATTTAATTGGGAAAAATCTTCACGTTTGAAGCATAGGGCAGGGTTTTTTTGTGGTGCTGGGCTGCTGGAATCTCCTTACTCCAGCACTATTTTTAGCAGCCAGCAAATGGGTAGCTGTAGGACCTCTCCTATCACCAGAAAGCTATCCAGCTGAAGTGGCACAGCAGCCCAGCTCCTGCGTGCTAGCAATTCTTCAGATACAGCCTACGAGCCCGGCCCTGCTCGCTTCTGCTGCAAACTAGCCCTTTGTTATAGGCACTTTAGCACAGCAGACAGAAGAAGGGCTTTTTTTTTGGCCTTTGTAAACAAACCTTTGATGGAAATATTTTAAAATAAATCTGCATATTTTCTATCTTCATAATCCTTATTGCAGTATGCTATTTACATCTCATATAATCATAGAATGGTTTGGGTTGGAAGGGACCTTCAAAATCATTGAATTCCAACCCCCCTGCCCTGGGCAGGGACACCTCCCACCAGACCAGTTGCTCCAAGCCCCATCCAGCCTGGCCTTGAACCCCTCCAGGGATGGGGCAGCCACAGCTTCTCTAGGCAACCTCTTCCAGAGTCTCACCACCCTCACAGGAAAGAATTTCTTCCTGAGATCTCATCTCAATCTCCCCTCTTTCATTGTAAAGCCATTGCCCCTCGTCCTATGGCTCCCCTCCCTGATCCAGAGTCCCTCCCCATCTCTCCTGGAGCCCCTTGAGGGACTGGAAGGGGCTCTAAGGTCTTCCCAGAGCCTTCTCTTCTGTCACATTTCATATCCTAAAAACTTTCCCTCCCCTACACATGTATAAAACTGATGACTATGTCATTTTACCCAGTATCTCCTTCCAAAATCACAAGTCCTCAGACCTGGTCAAGACTTGCCTTTCTATAGCTATCACCAACTTCAAAAACATGCCGCTACATGTTGATATACAAATTAAAAATTGTTTACAAATTGATATACATGGAACTGTACAAGAATATCTGTTGTTCTATGAAACTGAGTACCTTGAACAAAAAAAACCAGACACCAGAATACCTGCCATTTGCAAAAGGAGATCAAGAGTATTTCTCAAGACTCTATAGAAAGCTGGCTGCTCACTCATTGATGGCTCTTCTTACTTCCAGATGTTTAATTTCATTAAAGAAAACCAAAAATACATCACTCCATGTTCTTACTACTGGTTTCCCATGACAGCAGTTGTTACCACTGGCAGAAGTGAAGTGATCCCAAAGAGAAGATGCCTTATGAATTACCTACCAAAATACAACCCAAACTACTAGAGGAAGACTGGCCAAGCCACTAGTTCTTCCATGGCAAATGATCCCTCAAAAGCATGATTGAAAAAATTCCCTATGATACTGAAGAAGTTTTCCATTAGGACTTTGAATACATTTATCACTTCTCTGTGCATACTGTAAGCAAGCTTGAAAAAAACCAAAACAAAACTATATCTCTTCCATTATTGTTAGGGTTTTTTTGCAAATAAACACAGAAGAGAAGACATACCTGAAATACAGCCTAAATCACCGATCTACTATTAAAGAAAAACATAGGAAACAGTAGCTAATAAAAACAAAACCATGTCACATGAAACAGTCTGCATAAATTATGCTATTAAGTGGTAATATTTTTAATTTTTTTTCTTACTTGAACACCAGCTTTGGGCCAAGTTGAAATTCTAGAGCAAGCCTGGTGATTTGTGGTGATACAACTTGGCAACACACGGAAGCTTACACTCAGGAGATCTCCAGATCTCAACTAGTAGGAGTCTGAACCACCTTTCACCTTCTGAAGGGTCACCTCAGGGTTAAAGGAAAGGCAAATCAAGATGTACTCCGTATACCAATAAATAAAATCACCCTTCTTCACACCTGATAGCAGCCCTGATCTTTAGCTTTTTAATTATTTCACAATATTATTTTGTATCTGAGGTTTCTGTCTGGAGGTTGTCTGCATGAACTCCCATGCCCCCCTACCACAGCTGGAGTCAGAAGACACTTCAGATTGTATTTCTCCTCGAGGAAAAGGAAGAGAGGTAAATCAAGCATCCCCTACAAAAGCTTTTTTAACCTCTGCATCTTGAATCCATCCTCTTTCCAAACAGCTCAAACGGATGACCTTCAGGGTACACTGCAGGAGTTGGTCAGTCAGCCAGGCAACTCTGCCTACCATGGGGATACGACGGTGTGGTTTGTTTAAGCATTTAATTGGGAAAAATCTTCACGTTTGAAGCATAGGGCAGGGTTTTTTTTTGGTGCTGGGCTGCTGGAATCTCCTTACTCCAGCACTATTTTTAGCAGCCAGCAAATGGGTAGCTGTAGGACCTCTCCTATCACCAGAAAGCTATCCAGCTGAAGTGGCACAGCAGCCCAGCTCCTGCGTGCTAGCAATTCTTCAGATACAGCCTACGAGCCCGGCCCTGCTCGCTTCTGCTGCAAACTAGCCCTTTGTTATAGGCACTTTAGCACAGCAGACAGAAGAAGGGCTTTTTTTTTGGCCTTTGTAAACAAACCTTTGATGGAAATATTTTAAAATAAATCTGCATATTTTCTATCTTCATAATCCTTATTGCAGTATGCTATTTACATCTCATATAATCATAGAATGGTTTGGGTTGGAAGGGACCTTCAAAATCATTGAATTCCAACCCCCCTGCCCTGGGCAGGGACACCTCCCACCAGACCAGTTGCTCCAAGCCCCATCCAGCCTGGCCTTGAACCCCTCCAGGGATGGGGCAGCCACAGCTTCTCTGGGCAACCTCTTCCAGAGTCTCACCACCCTCACAGGAAAGAATTTCTTCCTGAGATCTCATCTCAATCTCCCCTCTTTCATTGTAAAGCCATTACCCCTCGTCCTATGGCTCCCCTCCCTGATCCAGAGTCCCTCCCCATCTCTCCTGGAGCCCCTTTAGGGACTGGAAGGGGCTCCAAGGTCTTCCCAGAGCCTTCTCTTCTGTCAGCTCCTAGAAAGCACAGGAAACATTTCATATCCTAAAAACTTTCCCTCCCCTACACATGTATAAAACTGATGACTATGTCATTTTACCCAGTATCTCCTTCCAAAATCACAAGTCCTCAGACCTGGTCAAGACTTGCCTTTCTATAGCTATCACCAACTTCAAAAACATGCCGCTACATGTTGATATACAAATTAAAAATTGTTTACAAATTGATATACATGGAACTGTACAAGAATAAATATACTCGTGTTCTTAAAAAAAAAAAAGGACAACAGATTCTCAGAAGCAACAGTGAGTAAATTCTGTTAAATATGCAATTCATACCACGCGCAGCCACAGTTATTCAAATCAGAAATCTTAGGTGAAATACAAGGCACGTGGTAGGCGACAGGCTGGCAATGGAAAGTTCTGCAGGACAGGCCAGGCTCAGAGCTGCGCTGGAGCCGAGCCCACAACTCATTTCAAAACTCAAGAAGTCTTGTGAAATTGCTCAGTCTCTGCAACGCGCGCTGCCCAGCTCGTCTCCCTGCAATACTCCTGGAAGAGACAGTAAGCACCCTTAACGTGATGTATTATGCTCAGCTTTTCACCGCATTAATTTATACCCCATGACATCACAAACTACAGATGCTTAAAAATTCAATTTAATTTGTAAGAGGGAGAAATGTGTAACCTGCTGAAATATGACTAGGTATGTTATATGGCTTTTAGAGGTGAACTGCGGCTGAAAAACATTCTAACAACAATATGCACAGAATATCCAACATGAAATACAATGAAAATGTATTTATTTCAACATTTTAGTTAACTGAAATCTTGCTTTCCCTCCTCCCCCCCAAATTCGAGTTACTAATTAACTGCCAAATACTGCCTTTATGTATGACACAGCATAAAACATTTGAGTACATGTATTTCAATACTTTGCAAATTAATTTGAAGGTTCTGGCAGGCTAAACGTTACATGCATAGACTTGCAAAATATTCAAGCTGCTTCTTTGTCTACTTATAAAAAGCAGAACTTCTCCCTTCCGTTCCACACTTGCACGAATGTCATTTAATAATCGATTTTATTACCAAAAAAAAAAAAAAGAGCATCATCTTGTTGGGGCACAAAAATTTATGCATATAGAAGAAACACAAATGACAAACTTCTCCATGCACAAAAGACAAAACAAATACTAAAACCCTAACCCCATCCCCCCCCTCAGGTAAAGAAGACCTTTTCCCCTTATTCCTCAATTAGATCAACCTCTAATGATACAGTTGATTTTAAGTAAAAGAAGGAAAAAAAGAAGTGCAACTTTCAACCTCAAGATCCATTTTTAAGATGGATCTTAAAAATAAACACCGTTCATCTCGTTCCTTAGTCATCAGGTGACAATCCTAATTTAAAACAACAAATTCTCCCATGTGGCTCCATTATAAGGTGATAGTTAGCACCTCGAGGAATTTAAAGACATCCCATTTTCCTTGAGGTTAACCAGACAGCAAATCAAATAATCCCACAGAGGATTCAGGGCAGGCTTGACCCATTACTGAGGTGTTAAATTAGAATTTCAAAGAGTAACTCCATAGTCACCCTTCACAGAGATAATTTTTAATTCTCCCTCTGTGAAATGTGAAGTTAAGTCAATACTCGATGTTTTATCTCATAACATAAACAGACAAAAATACTGCTAACTCAAAACAATCTAGAGGTTGATTCCTGCTTAATAATACAGCAAAGGGCCACTGCTTCAACATTTTAATAGGCAAGTTCTCTCCAGAATTTTTTACTATTTCAGCATTAATTCACAACATCAGTAGATAGAAGCATTTTAATTACATTGGAGGAAATTGAATACATAAATATGTGTTTATTTATTTTCCTTATGCAATTGACACGCACACAAATGAATCTGAATTCTGCATATGGAGAAAGTAATGAGGGTTGACCCCATTTTACAGCTAAGGAAGTGGGCATAATTACAGGGAAATTTCCATCACACGAGAAAGTAATGAGGGTTGACCCCATTTTACAGCTAAAGAAGTGGGCATAATTACAGGGAAACATTCCAAGGGGCAGGGGCAAACATTCCAAGTCCCCAAATTCTACCAATACTTCCTGCCACCGTATCTAAATTTTCTGTTGATTAAAAAAAAAAAAATTGACCAAGGTAAACAGAATGTTCAATTTTTTGTAGCTTACCCTGAGCCAGCCTGAATAAATCCTTTTAACTGCCTGTTCAACACAGCACAAGACCAGGAGAACCTTGGCACCGTGAGACCACAAAGCCCATCACACACATGGCACAAGAGAGGCTGACATTGCTCGGGACCCTGAGCTAAGCAACAGGACAGAACTAAAAACTGGTAATACAATCAGTACAAATTCCAACGTGGAAACAAACATACACACACAACCCACCCCTCATCCCCCCCATTTTCAATTATTAAAATATTAAACACAAAAATGCTCATGTTCTTGCAGGTACGCACCCTCACAGAAAACCACAGGGCATTAATTTAGTCTGCTCCTCAAGACGTTGTCTGGGTAAGAAAATACCAGTTCCCTCTTACTTACTTCCTTCCCTGCCAGCGGTAAGCAAAATCAGTTAAAAAACAGTAAAACGTGGTGTCGTTTTTACATCCAGCTAATGTAAGTGAGAAATATTTTCAATTAGCAGAAGAAGGTTTGACCCAATATTGGATTTTACGTTTCCATCTCTCCTGCATTGCTACTTAGCTCAACCTTTCCGCAAGAAACCTTCTTATTTCCCTTCTCAGAATCTCGTCTCTCTAAAAAAGTCCCTCCTCCCCCGAGGAAATTCTAAGGGCAGGCTCACCCTCTTCCTTTCTCAGCTTCGGCAACACAACTTGAGTAAAAATTATTTACACAAGCATAACAGAAGAGAGTACAGCTCATTATGAAAAGATTACAGCCATGCCTATACAACAGTATTTCCACAAAACCAGAACAGTAAGAACAGTCCTCAAGTCACGTCAACAGGCAAGAAAAGTTATGGCATATGGCCCTTCCCACCATAACATAAAATATTCCCTTATTATTGGTTTAAAATGAAGGGTTTATTTCTACCTTTGCCAGACACGTTATAGGCTGTTCACGGTTTTACTTCTCGTTTGCTCCGAGAGATCTAAATGTCTCTTTTGGATCTTTTCAGGTTTGCAAGAATTCCTCGGTTTACAGGGTAAAATACTTCACACTGACCTTATCGAAGGATTTGGAAGGAAAGGCAGCATACACAGTGGCAACCATGTGAAACTTTAATTTGTATTACATCTTTGTAGTCAAATGTATCCGTTTAATTAAGGACAATTACACCTCTGATAGGAGGAACCATTCTGTGCCTATAATGGATTTTTCATTTCAGCCACCGAACAAGAAAAAACCCACCGAAAAACCAAAGGTATTTTAGAACTGTTTCAAGTTGCACAAATGCTCAATTCACCAGGAAAAATGCCCTTGTTTCAGGCAGCTTATTTCATGTCAAAGTAGGGTAAGCTATCTCAAAGCATTAAGAGCATCCACAAGGGGATTTAATTGCTAAATATATCTGCGAATGTATACCTTAGCTTCCTTTGCAGTACCTTGGCTGAGACCAGAACCTTATGGGTACCAGATAAATAAATTCAATCTATAAAAGCAGGCAAGTGAAGAAACTACTGTCCTTTACTGTAGGGCACCACAACAGATAGGGTAGTCACCGCCAACATGGGAAATTCGGTCCTCTGAAATTATTGATGCACCGATAAAAAGCAGGGCTGTTCCAAAACATTCAGCAGCAACCTTCTTCTAAAAGGCAGGAGACCCAAATGCAAACCTCTACTCCCACTCATAGAAAGGTTTGGGTTGGAAGGGACCTTCAAGATCACCCAGTTCCAACCCCCTGCCCTGGGCAGGGACACCTCCCACCAGACCAGGTTGCTCCAAGCCCCATCCAGCCTGGCCTTGAACCCCTCCAGGGATGGGGCAGCCAGAGCTTCTCTGGGCAACCTCTTCCAGGCTCTCACCACCCTCACAGCAAAGAATTTCTTCCTGAGATCTCAGCTCAATCTCCCCTCTTTTAGTTTAAAACCCTTCCCCCTCATCCTATCGCTCCACTCCCTCCACTCCCTCTCACCACCCTCACAGCAAAGAATTTCTTCCTGAGATCTCAGCTCAATCTCCCCTCTTTTAGTTTAAAACCCTTCCCCCTCATCCTATCGCTCCACTCCCTCCACTCTGCTCTTATCCTCCCTGATCCAGAGTCCCTCCCCATCTCTCCTGGAGCCCCTTGAGGGACTGGAAGGGGCTCTAAGGTCTCCCCGGAGCCTTCTCTTCTCCAGGCTGACCCCCCCCAACTCTCTCAGCCTGTCCTCACAGCAGAGGGGCTCCAGCCCTCGGAGCATCTTCGTTGCCTTCTCTGGTCCCGTTCCAACAGGTCCCTCAGGAACATCACGACTCCCTCCTCTATCTCACCAGGGCTCCAGCCCTCGGAGCATCTTCGTTGCCTTCTCTGGTCCCGTTCCAACAGGTCCCTCAGGAACATCACGACTCCCTCCTCCATCTCATTGCACCCATGTTGATGCTGAGGAGGTGGCGGTGCCTCCCCACAATTACCCCAGGGCAAGCAGGCAGGGCATACCTGCCCCGGACCAGGTAAACTGCAGCTCCCAAAGAGCAAAATCAGATGAGTGATACAACCCATCACAAGCTGTCCCTCTACTCAGGGCACAGGCTGTGCCACCAAAACCGTGGCCCAGCAACAGCCCTCCCCTCACACACCCCCTCAGAGCCAGACCCCACGGCCAGGCCATTTCCTGGTGTCTTATTCACCATTAAGACTTTCCGTGAATCTGCCCTCAAAATACAAAACTGTCAAATTTCAGAATTTCCTAAGTGAGCAACTCTGGCATTTCTGATTAGCAGGGAATTTTCCCCCTTCCTCAACGAAGCTACTCGTGAAATTCAAGCCAACTCATTGATAGCTTCAAGCTTCAAAGCTATAATAAGAGACTCTCATAACCATGGATCGAGCTGTCCTGACCCAAAACATCACTCCTCCTACGTTGCTGCCCGAGGGCTTTGACTGATGGAGGAGAATGGAGTATCCCAAAGTGTTACCAGATTGTATCAGAAGACCACGACACACAAACACTTCTCCTGGAAGCTGGGGGTGGATGGAAAATAGTTCAGAAAAATTGAGTGATGAAGCAAATAAGAGGAAGACTAAGTAGGAGGCAACTTTGATAACTACTGTTACTGGAATCAAGCTCAGCAGCAGCAGGAGCTGTTACTTTTTTTTTCCTTAATTATTTTTTCTTTTAAGAAGTGCCCACAGTACCTAAAAAGAAGACCAGAGCACCACATGCACGGTTCCACACTGATATTAAAAATAAATACACGCTACTGTGAATCAGATGTGCTACACACACAGTACGTTTGACACTAACCAGGAAAAGCATAAAATTAATAGAAAAATCCATTTAACCCTTTAGGTTTTGGCACATAGCATGTGGTAAATAGAGAGTAGCAGTGCGCTCAGGGTATGACAGCAGTAGAATAGCATGTGATATTTCATATTAAATGGCCTAATTTTGCATGGTTTGGGGGGTTTTTTTTGCTTCTGTGAATTTTGTGTCAAGTATGTTTTAAGCATGACAACCATAGTGTTATACAATCCGCTCAGATGTATCGATTCCTCAAATATTTCAGCGTTGATCAAGAGCCTAGAAGTCGGATAACGACAAGAGAGTGAGCTCGGGAGGAAGGAAAGACTAAAACCACAGTCAGGGACACGGAATATTTTAACCATCAGTAGTCACGCAGCGAGTTTCACGTACCATCAGCCTCACAAGAACCCTGTTCCACTGCAGCTTGTATTCTGGAAGTCACATACTTTAACTCCAGACAGAAGGAAAAAAAAAAAAAAAAGTTTTACATGAGCCTGTTCAGCAGGACTGAGCAATAAAAACACAGTTAACCAGGATTTGTGAAGAGAAGCCAAGCAAAAAACCACAACTGAAAACTGAAAGGCCATAAAAATTAACCCAAGTGAAATTTCATATGTGTTGGCCACCTACTTTTAGAGAAATGTAGATGTATTTATCCCATTTTAAAACACTACTAAACCGTGGCACCACACAGTAGAGTTTCAAGCTCGCAACCTGAACAAAGAAAAGCAGGAGGCAACTCGCTCTCCCACAGCAGCAGAACAGGCACCTAAAGATTGAAGGACAAAGGAATCCAATGGAAAAAGGAATCTGCAATTCCGTGTGTTTCTTGTAAGGACAATGATACAAAGTTGAAGTGAGAATATCCAAATATAAGCAAAAGAAAAACACACTAAAAAAAACACGCATGGAAACATTTTAACTCCCTCTGACACTACTAGAGTCCCCCTCAAGGACGAACTGATTTGCAATACCTACTATAAAACTAATTCTTTCCTCAATTCTAATTTTAAATAGATTTTGCCTACTGCTGTCATTTGGAAAGATACACAGTTGGGCGTACACAGAACACTGTAGTTTATTGAACTGGGATTACTGAAGGAACCAAAGTACCAATAATGAAAAAAGGGAAGAATCTAGAGCATAAAAACAGAGAATAGAGCATATTCTTCATTTATCTTGGCCACAGCTGTAAATAGAGTTTTACCAACACATTTACACACTGAGAGATTGTGAAGAGATGAGAAAAGGAGGATTTTGCAAAACATTTTGAGCCCTTTCACAACGATACTGTAAAAGTCACCAATACTTCTAAATCATTTTCATAATACTTAACTTCTTAACATCTGTAACTTATCTAAGACCATTCATCTGAATTTTTCAACATCCAAAGTTTGTTTTAAAAATAAAACCTCTAATTTCTTGCCAGTCCAGTTAATACTAAAGGTAAATTAATCAGATGAAAAGACACTGTGCCAGACTTTTTATTAACCAGCTGCAAATTTGCTTACTATTCTAGTCGCATAAGTCTTCTGAGCCTAACACCCTCGCAGTGTGACATTATAAAACTTCCCCCACTTTAATGTACAGAAATATCCATGAAACTCAAATTATTGTACTATAATGCTGTCAAATAAACAGACTACTGGAATTCAATTTCCAGAAAGCCAAGGCAAAATCTACTGGCCTTAATCTGAAATACCAGTGCCATTTTCAAGCCCTGTATTTAATTAATACTATTTACTGTCAAGCCCTGAGTCGGGTAAATATTTCACTCTTCCCAATTCAGGGGCTAAAGGCAAGCCCAGAGGAAAATCTGCCCAAGTAAATGTATCTCATCTTCTTTGATGATGCAAGAGCTCAGTTGTCCTGTTCTTGACCCCTCTAGAATTCCCAGGCTCCAATACTGGTGGTACAATGTCATCAATCTATATTTAAAATATATATTGATTTTCCACAGATGATAACGATGGCTATTTCTTCTGCAAATGCGTACATACTATACCTTTGCCCACATAAAAAGGTTCCTATCAAGGTAAGAAATGAAAAAGTCTTAGCAAAGCCCATTACTAAGTCAAAACCAATATTTAAGAAGTGAATAAAATCAAGTTAGCCATCTCATTTCCTAAATATTTTTATTTATCTCACTGAAACTGAAATGTTAAAAATAATCTTCCAGGATATAGCTACATACAAAAGGCAAGCTTCAGTCAACTGAATGACAGTGTTTTCAACAGTCCTGGATATATATGAAGTTTTATTCCATCAATTCGGTAAAAAGTTCACTGACCGAGCACTCCATTTAAATCCATTTACAGTAATTAATGAGTTTTACATATTTAAGAATGGTTTACTCCGGATTTATAATGAATTTCAGCATTGTGGCCTCATAACTGCGAAAGTACTTTAAAAACACTTCCATTATTAACAAATCTAGTTCTTCAGTTGCAAGCATGATGAAATTTCTCTCTACAATACTCTCAGTTTTCATTGATTTTAAAGGAAATGCAATGTATTGCATTTGTGTAAATTTCAGCTTTTCCACAAAATAAAAACCATAAGCTCCCATTGCCAATTTTAGGGCAAAAAAAAAATAAATATAATATTTTTGCATTTGTGTAAATTTCAGCTTTTCCACAGAATAAAAACCATTGCCAATTTTAGGGCGAAAAAAAAATATAATATTAAAAAACTGTGGGGTGCAACAGTATAAATCTTAATAGGTGCTCATTTCTCAATACTTCTGTTCTCCTTGTACCACCCACACAGAACGTCGCTCTCAGATTCGGAGTATCATTTTAACACTGATTGCATTAAATTCACTATAATCAAGCATCCACTTTTACAGGCATCTTTATGGGCAATTCATGTTAACTAACGTCGCTCCTGAACGGGAGCGACTGAAAACAGAAAAATCCCATCACATTTCATGCAAAACACAACCCCCCAGTTTGGAGGCCTAGGAATGATGGGAACACATCCCCTTTATTTATCGCAAACCAATTCCACGGAGATTAACTATCCCTCCCAGATCCCTCAGCAAAGGAGAAGATCTGATTCAGTAAAGATTATCCATACTTGTGATAGATGCTTATATTTTATTTCAGGTATTCCACAGAAACACAGCTCCTGTGGAAATTCGGGTGCTCTGAACGGACTTCCAGAGCTCTAGGCAGGCACCATCCCAACTGGGCTTGGCTCTCTCTTATTCAGATTTGAGACTCAGAACCTACTGTCTTTTCCTCACTTGCATCCTTAAAGCTAATACTAAAGGCTTTAAAAACTGGTTTCAACATAAGACACTCTTTACTTTCAGTATTGCACTTCATTTTCTGACAGCGTTCCCTTTACACACACATGTATTAGGAGGACAGAGTCAAAAATGAGACATCTGTCAGAATTTTCTTTATCTACTGCTGCTGCAAACAACAATAAGGAGCACTATAACTCAGAACAAACAGACATACAAATATTTTCTATCTATCACACTTGACAGTAACTACAACACAAACGCCAATGAAATCGCTACAAAGTTAGATTGAAACACACTCTCCCCATCGAGAGTGACAGAAAACTGAGATTTCTCTAATCTATGCTCTTTTTTTGCTGAGAAAGTGTTCCTTGCAAAGAAAACCGTTTCATGCAAAAAGAAAAAGGAGAAAGAGAGAGAGAGAAAAAAAAAAACACAAACATGTTTTCTGACTGAAAACTTTTAGACTAGGAATTAAAGTTAGTATTTTTTTCTATTTGGTTTTGTTTTTTTTAAAGTCTAAACTTCTCACCATCCTAATTGCACTGCTGTTTGGTAACACACAGCAGCTACTTTTCCCACCACCTCAACTAACAATCTGCTTTTTACGGCGGTTTCCTCCCTCGCTATCATACCGCAGACCTCGCAGACACGTATTTATCAACTATTTGCTCTTCCTGAAGGTTTCAAACTTTTCAAACACAGCAACTCTGTTTTACTCAGTAACTGGAAAGGTACTGGATTACTTTTTGACACAGTAGCAACCAAACTTATCATTTTGGTGAAGAATGTAGCAACACAGAATCACAGAATTACATGGGGGTTGGAAGGGACCTGTAGAGTCTGGCCCCATCCTCCTGACACCCACCCTTTCAGTATTTATAGGTGTTGATCAGATCCCCCTCAGCCTTCTCTTCTCCAGACTAAACAGACCCAAGTCCCTCAGCCTTTCCTCATCAGAGAGATGTTCTGGTCCCCTCATCATCTTTGTAGCCTCTGCTGTCCCCTCTCCAGCAGTTCCCTGTCCTTCTTGAACTGGGGAGCCCAGATCTGGAGCACTGTGTCCAGTTCTGGGCTCCCCAGTTCAAGGAGGACAGGGAACCACTGGAGAGGACCACTAAGACTAAGCAAAAGAGGGGAGGGAGGCTTGCCCACATATATTAACTGGGGTGGGGAGGCAATTGGATGCAAATTGATTTGCATTCGAACATCAACCTTTTCCAGTCTTTAGCTAGTGCATTCCTTTTTTAATGGAAAAATTACAATCAAGACAACTGAAAACAACCATACCATCAACATGACAACAAAATCTCATATTCTCTTTGGAAAATTCTGGCAGTGACATTTTCCTCTTTCTTTCTCACACATACCTCACTCATTCTATTGAGAGTCCTATACGCTAGAAGAAAAAATATTTTAGATTTTTTACTGTTTCCTATGTTTTTTTGGAAACAATTTGCTTTAACGATCACAAAAGCAGCTTACCATCAAGAAGACCTGCATGTGCATATTATGAACATTATGCAGACCAGATAAGTAGTGTAAATAAATAATAAGTAATATCGTGTAAGTAATAAGTGTAAATAAGTAATAACATCTATGTGGCTGAGCATTTTCAAGTTAATACAATACATAAACAAACTATTAACCAGCATTATAACCTCCATTGAATGCAATGAACTACAAATTGTTTTATCAGAAAAAAACAGAAGCACTGGAAAGCTTCTTAATCTGTTTTCATTCACTGATGCTAGAAAAATCAGTAAGTTTAAAGAAAAGCACCTTTAGATTTCAAAAATTGCTCAACATAATTAACAAAAGAGGAAATGATACTTGGTGTGGACATACATAATTTCACCCATAAACGGTTGGCATTTTATAACCAGTTATCCCCCAAACAACTAAAAACCTTTTCAGCAGGCTCATTTCCCACCTCTATATTTAGTGTGCAAGCCTCAAAAATACATATTTCTGACCTTAATAAGTCACTCTACGTGTTAAAAGACAACATTTATTCATGAGTGCCCTGAAAAGGTTCTCACATGAAGTCTCAAATGCATATTTGTAAAGATTTATACCAAGCGAGTATACTGATATATTAAACACACCTAAAATAAAAATACGGCATTTATATTCTACTTACTTTCACTGCACTACCAAACTATTATTAGTCTGCATTTAAACAATCCGCAGGGGTCCCTTTTTCTAATTCTCAGCGGTATTATCCCTTCTTGTGAGTGGAGTTAAACAGGCACAGCACTGCCTGATGGAGTCATCAGACAGTAATTCTTGAGCAACAAGCAGTTTTAAGTCATCAGTGTCATTATACCGATTTCAATCCTCAATTTAAGTAATTTATTAGCGCAGATAGTTGGGTGGGAAAGCTTCTATTATTTCATTCTCAACCTTTGCCACGAGACAGACCATAATCAGCACATTTGAAAAATGTCAATTTCTTAGTTGCAGTATAAAATATCAAACAAACTGAACGTGAAAGAACATCACATGTTGATCCCTTCAGCCTTTCTCAGCAGAGAGTCCCATTCCTGCTCCTGGCACTAAAGCAAGTTCCCCACTTCCATAACCAGTCTGGGCATTATTTTCCAAAGTCTCCAAAATGTTTGCATTTTGACTCACTGTATAACATCCCACATTACTTAAAACCAAGGCTTGTTCTGCTGTAGCCACACAATCAATTTAAGACATCTCACATTAAATTCCCCAGTGAAGAAGACAAAACTCTAATAGAGTTGAATTAAATGCAATAGCATAAAGACAACTCACCAAGACTCGGCGAGGCAGGCAACGATTTCTAGGAGCTGTGCGTGCAGGGAGCCTCACTGCTCAGATACATCTCAAGTGTGCTGGGAACAAAACAGAGAGAAAAATATTAGCCTTTTTTTGGAGACAGGCACAGAAAAATAAAAACATGATGCTTAGCACATCACAGTCTTAAGCACAACACAAGGAGAGAAACACAAACTTTGCAGAGCATTATCTGCTTTGCCAGACATAACTACAACCCCCTTCCAGTTGCACAATCACTCCAGGCACACAACTTCCTCTCTACCTGCTACAAATTCACACTGATAGCAACTGAGACTTTTACATTAACTTTACAGGGTACACAGCCTTTATTTTCACAAAAAAAAATCTGTGGGAACTCTTTGCGAAAGTGGCTGGTTCCTTTTTTGCTTGACTGCTTGACTGGTTTGACTTTATAACACAGTAGTTTCAAATCTCTAAAAAGGAGAAACTGGTGTTCTTATAAAATGTCTTTCAACCATCATTAAAAGCTGTACATAGAGAAGCACGTTTCTTCTCCGAGTCTCCACTTACAACACTCCTGACCCAAGTGATGAGTATCAGCAGCCAAAGAAACAGAAAGCTCTTCATTACTGTAGAGCTTGAGTCCAGCAGCAACAGAGGACATAGGCTGCACGGTAATTCACATTTCTTCAGGGAAGAGGACCATGCCACTGCCCACATAAATATTATACCTGCATTTCTGTTTATAGGTCAAACAGTACTTTATGTCAAATGTAACCAAGCAAACTACCAAAAAAAAAATAAAAATATTTTCTACCTTCTTATTCTGACAAACAAAAAGGCAGAAGATAAAGAAAATGCAAGATAACACTACACGAGTCATCAACAGGCAAGAAAAAGCACACTAATTATGCCTCAAGAGAAATGGAATTTAGAAACAACTTCATTCTTTCTGTTGTTTCTGCCATCTCACAGAAACCCTCTTCAAACAAACTCTGCTTAAGTTCTTTCAGTAACAGGCAGGATAGCACTACAGTAACAGGCTATTCAGGGGCATCACTAATAAAAAGTACTCTTATATATAATATAAACCCAGAAGATATGAATACATTTTTTCCCTCAGAAATGCCCAAGAAGCACACAAGCTCTACAGCTCACAAACACGAGGTTTCGAGCGGGTCCTCATTCACAGAAAACATCATCTTGTCTTAGAATAAAATTTTGAGTAAAACACTATTAGATCTTTTGGTGATTTAGCAAGGTTTTACAGCATCTCTCAAGACACCTGCATTTCAGAGAGACACACCAAGGTGAAGCTGCTGTCTTGCCCGCCAACGGGGGCTGCAGCCCCAGCCCATGGTGGGGAGACCTTTTCCACCATGGGAGCAGTAATGATGAGAATGCCCATGCAGACAGGAGCATTTCCCACTCAGCTCCTGTCCTTTGGCTCTGCACGCCAGCAAATGAGGATGACTACTCTACTAACATTTAGTTTCTGGACAACTAGCATAGCTGCTCACTGGCATTCTCCTACTGTTAATTTTTGGGGGTGCTCCCACCTCAAGGAGTCTGCACACAAGTAACATCACTCCTGACCCAGGGAACTGCTGGAGAGGGTACAGCAGAGGGCTACAAAGATGATGAGGGGACTAGAACATCTCTCTGGTGAGGAAAGGGAGGAACTTGGGTCTTTTTAGTCTGGAGAAGAGAAGACTGAGGGGGGATCTGATCAACACCTATAGATACTGAAAGGGTGGGTGTCAGGAGGATGGGGCCAGGCTTTTTTCAGTGGTGCCCAGGGACAGGACAAGAGGGAACAAATGGGCACAAACTTGAACATAAGAAGTTCCATCTAAACATGAGGAGGAACTTCTTTCCTGTGAGGGTGGCAGAGCCCTGGCAGAGGCTGCCCAGAGAGGTGGTGGAGTCTCCTTCTCTGGAGACATTCAAACCCATCTGGACATGTTCCTGTGCAACCTGTTCTGGGTGACCCTGCTCTGGCAGGGGGTTGGACTGGGTGATCTCCAGAGGTCCCTTCCGACCCCATGTGATTCTGTAACCCTGACACTGTGGTCTGTACGGCGACACATGGCAAGAACAGAAACGACGAATTTTGCTGATTTTCATTTATTCTATTCTATTTAATAATACTAATAATACTGCCTGAAAACGAAGTCAGTATATTATAGTTTCACAGTAGAAGCACTACCTTCAAAACACTACCAACTAGATCTTCCTTTCCAAGCAAAACTCTTGAATAATACAGCAACTAGGGACAAGCTGACATATCCAAGCAGAAGTATAATCTAGCATATTCCAGATTTATTCCTAAAACTAAACTAGATGGTCAGTGAAGAAAAGTGATGGACGTGAAGCGATGGACGACGAAATCACCTATTCGTCCTTGCCTTCCCTTCTCAAGCCCTTTCTGCAGCTTGAAATAAAGGAACACCAACACTGGGGCGAAAAGCAATGCTAGCACCTATTCCCATGCAAATTTCCACCGGAATCCAAGAGAAACACCTCTTGGATAAAGCCAGCTTTCACGGTGACACAGTGCTGCTAATGGCGGTGCCCAAAGGCCTGCAGGTCGGCCTAGCGCAGAGGCCTACATGAAGAAGGGGCCTAGCGCAAAGGCCTACATGAAGAACCGTTCTCGGTCTCAGATTATTACACAAATTATCAGCATGAGCCATGACATAAAAACAGAATGCACCACAGCCATCACTCTGCACACTTGCCACTTTCCAGCATCGCCGCTCAACCCTCCATCCCCCAAAGGGTAAAAGAAAACTCTCTAAAGGTCAACATAATAGCTACAACCACCCGATGCGGCCCAGAACAACATGCCATCCTCTGACTTCAGACCACTTTGTGTCTTTATTTTCCATTCATGCACAGTCATTTCTTTCTTTCTTTCTTTTCCAGTGCAAAGGGACATCTGTATTCCACCTACCCGAGCTGTGTTACCTCCTCACCCCATAAACACTATAAATTGTGAACAAAACACACAATGTCAACTCTGCAAACTACAGTTTATTTAAAAGCGAGCCAACAACTACTACTTTCAGACATACTCAAGAGATCATCATCCTCAGTGTGCAAGCTTAGTGAACTTATTTTTTTCCATCTACTTACAGCCTTCAGGTTCCCTCAATCTTATGCTAAGAAGAAAAGGTGCTGCAAATGATCCTACCATTGTGCAGTTAACACTAATTTCACACAGAACTGCAGCATGAAAATAGTTTGAGGGCTCAATAACAATTCAGTATCTTTGTATCAAAGTAAGTCCTGGTTCTTAAAACAACAAAAAAGGGCAAGCAAAAGTATGTCTGCACTGCAAATGCCAACACAAATTGGTAAGCAATTAAAAAAGAAAGCTTTAAACTATGTCTAGAACTACATTTTATAGCCAGTAAAGTATCAACAGGCTGACTTTTAAGATAAAGGCAATGAGTATTCTGGCCATGCTGAAACAAAATAGTATGTTTTAGTTGTAAATTTTTACTTTGGAAAAAATACAAATATTTAGACTTGAAAAAGAGCTCTTCTCCCTGAGAATATAATTGAAATCTGCTAAAATAAACAATGTATTTATCTGTATACACTCATAGTCTTTCTCCACAAAGAATCTATTTCAGCAAACTGATAGAACAGGATAAGGACATTGCTCAGATTGCTGAAGACCAATGTACAAATTTGTGTAAGGGCAGCAAGTGAAATTATTTGACAATAATCACATTTATTTATGGGAATAGCATAAGTGGCTGTTCAGCAAGTCCTGACATTAATTTTGAATTAGTAAAGAATAAGGACTGAAGAGCTACCTTGTGAACTCAAAGCATGGTGGAAGAAGTATGAAGAAAAGTAATCTCTGCTACAGACTGGATGATACCTGAACTCTCACAAGTATTAAAACATATGACCTTGGGTTTTGGGTTGGCTTTTTTTGGTTTCTGATTTTATTGATTTATTTATTTTAAATTTTAACTTCTAAATTCATAAAAATACCTGTAATAAAAGTATCAGTATATACTATCCAATTTATTCATAAGCAGACTTTATAAAGTTCTCTTTTTAAATGTGATTTAGCACCTCCTACATAATCTGTGAGGTACAAACAGGTGACATACTGCATTGTTTTTAATTGGAGTGATTTTCTTCAAAATCCATGGGCAAGGCTCATTAGAGATCAATACTGACAGCAATGAAAAACTAAATCCGCTTGCACACAGATGAATTACAGCACGGGCAGAGTAAGAGTAAAATTCCATAATAATTCTGACCTAACAAGTAAAATGTTATTTCACTTTCCATGCCCATTCTTCAATCCCAGACTTTTCCACTGAGGCAGCCAATAAAGCAGCCAATTGTGATATGCCCACTATAAATCCTACCCAAGAGCAACAATACGTCTTACATAGCTCACTAAAAAAAGCATCAAAATAGCAACTCTCAGTCATCACTACATCAGATATATGTTCTCACTATGTCCAATAGAAGCTCATGTGATCCATACTACCCAAGATTTATGGATCAATCAACACATTCGGTAGATATTTTAATTAATTTGTCACCTATGCTCTCTGCCCTTTCATTAATACATTAATGGTTTCCATGTAATGTGGGCTATTTTAGCAAAATATAAAGTTATACTTTGCAAACAGCATGTAACTTCTTGAAGTTTAAAAACAAACAGAAAAATGTAATTAGGCTTTACAGAGGGCATTGCCTCTCAGCAGCAAAAAGCAAATTCACATTACAAAGAGGCTTCTGAATATCTAAATAATGGGAGCACGCTCACAGAAAGAGTGAGATTTACTATCAGTTATGACTCCTAAAATGAGAGCAAAGCAAGAATAATATCTGCCAGTAACTGCGTTAATGGGAGATTGTTATGGAAGCCATTTAAGGAAATGCAAGACTTGGAATGGTATAATGATGCAGCTGCAGAAGGAAAAAATGTGTGTGTTGTTAATATGTTGTTGTATAGCTTCAGACGTTTAAATTAAATGAACTAATTTCAAACTTCAAAATGCCAAGCACCCCAGTGACCATACACTTTCCATAAGAATTGTGCCTATTTTTATTTCCATAAAACTCTTAAGTAAAATTTCCATTAGTCTTTAACTTGAATAACGTGCAATTTCCATAGGAGAAGATTGAAAAATCATAAACGGTAACAAAACGCAATGCAGTAAATCCACCACGTTCAAGACCTATTTTTCAAACTATTCATCAACTCAAAATAATTGTATAAAAATCAGCAGAAGTATTGCAAATGCTCAGGAGAGGAAACGCTGTTCTAGGTAATAGGTAAATGCAGGACTGAAAAAAAGAGAATTAATTTCTTCCACTGGGTTTTTTCATCATGTAAATACTATTTCTGAATACTTGCAACACTGACAAAATAGCTTTGGTTTAAAACCCTGGTTAAAAAAAAAAAATAAATCCCTGGTATTTTTGTTGGGTTTGGTGGGTTTGTTGTTTTGGGGGTTTTTTTAATTCTGTATCCTAAATTGATTAAATGACACAAGCTGTCATTTTTCATGTCACATTTCTACTCGGTATGTTTTGAAAAGGCAAAGCTACTGAATCATTAAAAACAGGGAGTGTTTGCATAATGTAAATACTGCTGACAAACTACTAACCGTGGCACTGGTGAGATGCCTCAGTAACATGTAACCACTGATGTAATATTACAAAATACTCTTACTACTCAAAGTTGCCACTCCACAAATACAGATGCCTGTTCAAAATGTTATTCCTGGCAACTGTATTTATTCCCTGAAATCTTACAATGTTAGTAAAATATTAGCTGGAATAAATACGCGAAATATACACGTTATCTAAGCTCGATTATCCTGAGGGGCAAAAGCCAAAGAATACTTCTGTAAGGTTTGAATTCCCAAGAGAAAAAGAGCTCGGATCCCGTCTGCAAGCACACAATGGAATCACAGCTGACGATGCACATCTTTTTCTGGATGTCTCCATATGCTCAGGAGGGTTTTTTTGTTGGGTTTTTGTTTTTTTTTTTTTTCTTCCTCTCTCCCCCTCCCTCTTCTCCCTCCCCGTTTCTCCCTCCCCGCCTCCCTCGCTCCCAGCATTACGGTGAAGGATTTGTCATTCTCTGCCGCCAGGAGCACGAGAATGTTTTAACAACTAACAAAAATAAAGTAGCGCGGTGAAAAACTTCATCTCGTTTAAAAATAAAAATAAGGGATCCTGCCAGGGTAGCCATCTGTAACTAAATTAACTAATAGTAGAAAAGGGGTGGATGAATGGCTGGTGGGATACACCTTCTAGGAAGGAAATATCAGCCTCCCTCCCTCCTTGGCTTGAAATGTTGTGTCACACGGAAGAGCGTATACTGTAACACACACTCATCTAACCCTTGACCTCCGAAGCCAAACATGGAAAATAAATGGAACACGGGGCGTTTTTACGTCTATATGAATACCGAATAAACGCGTGGAATTTGTTCAGTTCTTTCTACCCACTCGCATACGAGCCGCATTGTCTGGAAAGGCCAACCACAGCACACACACACACACACAAAACCAGCGTCGCAAGAACTGTTGTAGTTCCCTTTCTCCAAGGCACAATCCATTAGCTCTCAGCAGACAAAGAGGGGTACGTTTATACTTCAATTCGGTGCCAGTCTTAAGTTTGGCTTCTTTTTTTTTTTGTTCTCCTAAACGCACTGACAGCACCCTCAACGCTCAGACCTCTGCAATTCCAGCGTCAGGTGCTGGAGAAGCTCTGGCTGAGGGCAGGAGCCCAGATTTTTTTGCCCATGAGAGAGAGAGAGCCACAACAAAGGCAAGGAGCAGAAGACCCTGGGCATTGTAGCAGCAGCAGCTGGCTCCCTCACCGACTTTGTTCCTTCCTCCTGCTGCAAAACCTGGGCTCCCTGCAGATGGGCTGCCCCTCGCCATGGGGTTCTGGGGGAAAAGTTGGGAATGTCAACCCTACGGACCACTCACACGCCCCTTTCCACAGAGAAAGTTACATCCTAAGCGATTACCAAAACATTAAATATTACATTTTGACTTCAGCACTTCAGTTTAATGCAATACACTACACTACATGTGAGTAAATCCCTAGTATTTTCTATTTTTTCCACCAGGAATAACCTTGGACTATTATCTCTCTCGAACATCGACTACATGTGAGTAAATCCCTAGTATTTTCTTTTTTTTCCACCAGGAATAACCTTGGATTATTATCCCTCTCGAACAACGTCATTCCAGTTTATAAACCCCAACTCAACCCTCTTATTCCAAAAAGCATCCTTCTTGACAGCAACAAAGTATTCCTTCCTCAAATGCCCCGAGTTTCAAATTTAGTGCCGACACCACCAGGACACATGAGGAGGAACACAAGGAGATGCAAGCATCTTCAAACACCGCAGAGGTACCAGTGAAACGCATCATACGCGGATACTCTCTCCCTAGTAAAGACCACAAACTTGAGAAGATACAAAGTTGAGAGATCTTCAGTTTTTATGTGAAATGAAAGAGTATGGTGACTGAAAAAAAAGGAGATGATTACACACACCTCCCTCCCCCCAATTACATCAGGCATTTATTGCATGATGCTCACCAAAATGAGACCCAAACATTGAAAATGACGCCATCCTTCAACTACTTGGATGATGTCAAAGAGATCGACCTTTCTTTTTAAAAGTTGTTCTCAATATTTCTGAGGGTTGAGCCCATGACACAGTATTTTTGGTTACGAACACCAAGATTGCCCCGGCACTCCTCATAAACTCAGGGATTAACCATTTGGGGGCAATTTACATCTTTCCTTATCTCCTGCGAGGCATGTTCCAGATGTTCCAGTCCCCAAGTAGCTCTATCAACGGTGCCAAAATAAGGGAGGGAAACGCACGAGCATCCATACACTTGGATGATGTCGAAGAGATCGACCTTTCTTTTTAAAGTTGTTCTCAATATTTCTGAGGGTTGAGCCCATGACACAGTATTTTTGGTTACGAACACCAAGATTGCCCCGGCACTCCTCATAAACTCAGGGATTAACCATTTGGGGGCAATTTACATCTTTCCTTATCTCCTGCGAGGCATGTTCCAGATGTTCCAGTCCCCAAGTAGCTCTATCAACGGTGCCAAAATAAGGGAGGGAAACACACAAGCATCCATACATGCAAATACACACACCAGCCTGGTACATCCCGTTGGTATATCCTACTTGTGACCCCACCACCCATGTAAACAAGCAAATGGGCTGAAAAGAGCCAAAGAAGGTGCAGTACCTGCACCAACTGCGACGAAATGACCAGTTGTAAAGGTGCAGTACCTGCACCAACTGCGACGAAACGACCAGTTGCCATTTTTCACAGTGGTCTTAAGCTGCCTGTAAGCAAACCATTCCCCCTGCTCTGGGGGAGTGATGATTTCACTCTGACACTCGTGAGGGTGTGTGACACCCGTCACTTCTCCCAGAGCATCCACCAGAGCCGACCAGCACCTCCCTCCCTTGAGTCACCTGGAGAGGATTCCCCCATGGAAGGAGCCCACCAGGCGGCCCAATGGGCTGGAAAGAGCCCAGAAATTAACTGGGTAGAGTTGACTTTATAGTTCAGCACATAAAAAACCAAAGGGAGAAAAAAAAAAATACCCAAAGCCTTCAGCCACAATGGCAGCAAACTAATAGAAAAAAAGATGCTCTAAGTAAAAAAAGTCTTAAATGGCTTATTTATTTCCAGCAGCAATAGAGCTCTGCTGTAAGTGTCATAGGAGACACTCCAGGCTTAACTCAAACTATACTTAAATACCATTAAAATATTAGTAGTTCGGTTCTAAAGCCTGTTCACCTGCTTCCCACTGCTCAAAAAGAAGTGGGGGGGAAAAAAAGGAAAAAAAAAAAAGAAAAAAAAGAGATAAATACAAAACCAACTGATGACTACTGAAGAAGGAGACCTGTTCTCTTTCCATAAGGAGACTCTTTCCTGGTTTAACCCACAGGCGTGTTCACAGGGTGGGCTTAACACAAACTAAGCTCCAGAAATCACTATTTTCCCGGTGAATACCGGCAACCTTCTTGCCTGACTTTATTTTTTTTTTTTTCTCCCCGGCTTTTTCCTCCCCCAGCCCCAATATATATATATTTTTATTATTATTATTTTTATTATTTTTTCTCATTTTTGCCAGGCTCTCGGGCAGGTTCCTCGCAGCCAAAAACTCCCCGGCCGGAATGCCCCGCTCGGGAAGGAGAAACATGTGATTCCCGAGCCTTGGAGAGAAGGGGCGGAAAAAGGGGGCGGAGGGGGCG